>NC_089593.1:75223863-75527151 GCF_019320115.1 Miscanthus floridulus
CAGGGCGGTAGAAGAATGCACCGAGCCTAGGAATGAAGATGCATGGTCCAGAGTAGATTAGTTGCCTTGGGATGTTGTACCTGTAGTAGTAGTGTTTTTCATCGCTGTCCTCCTGTATTGTACTCTTGCCATTGTTTTTCATCCGTAGTTGTTGAGATCATCCGCCGGTAGGGAAGGTGAATGATGTGTCATGAATAGGAGACTGAATGCCTTATGTTGTACCCGTATAAGACCGTTGGAATGTGCATTTTGTGTATTTTGCTGTGTTTATTGCGTCCATCTACCTTAAGTCTTGTTAGGCATGCTTAGGGTTTTCAATGGCGATGTTAAGTGGGTTAGAAGAGAAGTTACCATGCAGATACCAGTAGACCAACCGTGATTGGATGACATAGGACACTGTATCACTAAATATGGATGTCCCAGCAGAACACTTGAATCTCTTTAAATCAAATCTGTCGTTGGATTTGAATTCCTTGTTCCTTGTTGCGAAAGGAACCCTTGTTGTTTGAATCTTCCCTTGTAATACTCCTCTTATTTTGTGGTCTATGACCCACCGCCTTCATTGCGTGTAAGTTGGTAGTAGTTGCCTGGTTAATAGCTTATGGTGCCGCGATGAAACCGAGGGCCCCTATGGAACAACTACCACATGGTGACGCTGCTTGGCACGCACTAGTATCGAGGTTGTTGACCAAGTACCTTTACCAAATTACACCGCCATACCGCTTTTGATTCAAAATATTTTCTTAGAAATATTTGGGTGTTCGAACGGGAAATCCACAATGGGTTGATGAAATAGTGTTCTCTCAAGGTAAACAAGAGGAGGTGGTTTTGGAGGAAGCATGTATGTCGTGATCTCAGTTCATACAGAGGTTGGTACATATTGTGAACAAGGAAGGGAAGGAAAGAAGAACACCAGGAAAAGAGTTAGCCTCGGGTAGTAGGGAGTGCTTGGAAAAGCCTGAGTGGATGTCAAGTCCCTAGCACTGTGCATAGCTCGCCCACGCTACGCACACCGGGTCGTCGCCTCTACGTGTCCTGCGGACGTCGTCTGTGTCGGGCCCTTTAGCACCCCATTCTCGTGTAGGCGCGGCATCGTGCCGCACCCGCCGTCTTCGTTTACTGTGCGTTTCTCTTTTTACCAGCATCCGGTCAGCTCTTGACCCCATGCTCTCATCCCTGTACCAGACCCCCCCTTTCCTCTCTTTTTCTCCTTTTGGGGACACAGTCGCCCACACGCCTCCCTCGTCGAGGGCACCCTCTTATTTCCCCTCCTTTGTTTCCTCTCCGCTCGCTTGCGCAGGGAGCACACCATGGCCGACTTTATCCCCATAGCGTGAACCATCAAGCTATCCTATCCATGCCATCTCCCCTTTCGGTGAGTTGTGCCCACCTCCATTCGCCACTATAAGATGCCCTTGGTCCTTGCTCTTCTTCTTCATCATCATCCACTTGAATCCGACGCAGAGCTACGAGATCTAGTCATCATTCAAGGAACCAAGTTTGTTAGTCAAAGGTGATTGTGTAATCCGAGAAGAAGAAAGGATCTGGTTTTTGAAGAAGTTCAAATTCCCTTTGGTTAGTTGGTCTTAGGGTTCACGATGTTTGACTTCTCAGTCTCCTATTTCTGGATCTGTTGGTCATACGCCTTGTTTTGGATAATCATTATCTTGTTGTTTCTCCATTGCCCTTGTCAATCTCGACTTCTGGATTAATCCTTGGTTGTATTAGGTTGCTCTTAACTATGTATTTCTAAATCCCCGTATGGTTTAGTATTCGAAGTCATGTAATCTTTCGTGTACTCTCTGATCTACGAAATGTAATCGCGTTTCCCCTCTTCCAGTTCTTGCTTCGAATCTCGGGATGAGATTCTTTTTAGGGGGGTTGGTTGTAACACCTCTGGTGTTACGAGCTCACTTAGCACCTAGGTTAGACCTAAGAGAAATCAGCCAATAAATTTTTGGGTTTTAAAACACACATGGAATGACGAGCGAGTCTTATGTGCTTCACTTTGATGGATTGAACTAAATATCTGAGTTAATTCACTTAGTGCGCAAAAGTATTTAAAAATGTCCGATAACGATTCTAACAAGTAAATGGCGAATGGCTTGTTCTGTTGGATTGAGCATGAAAACAATTTTTATAAACAAAATAAAATATAACTTGTAATTTGGTACTTAAATAAAATTCGAAGTTGTGTTGAAAGTACACTTTTTGGTGATTTTTAAAATGCAAAATAGTTAAATAATGCCCTGATGTTTTGGTTCTATTGTTTGGTTTGATAGACGGTAGTGTGCACTTCTGAGTGGAGGACTTGCTTGGGCCTCAATCGCGATCAATCGCAGCACTTGCTTAGCTTTTAAATTCGTGCGCATCACTACTCACCATTGAACGGCTTGGCCTGCGGTCGCCACGTGCACTGCCTGCCAGCCGTCTGGCCAACGTGGTGCTCCGCTCACCGCACGACCCACCTAACCACGGAGGAGCTGGCTGCCTTTGCGTCCCACCAAGTTTGAGTAGCTAATGGTTCACGGCTTAACATTGCAATCGTGGCACTTCTGCTATAGATCTAATTTTCCTTCATTATTTGCTCCCATCAATATTGTTTACCCATTGTGTGTAGGGACATCTACTATTACCACAGTTTGCAATCCATGATTGATCAACATTTTGATGAAGGCACAGTTTTGTACAAATGTATGAGTACAATTACGCAAGTGTTTTGGAGAAGATAAAGAAAGGTATAGACGATGCTAGTACCAAAGGTAAGGGTTTAACTTGCTCACTAGTTATTAACATTGTGAATATGTGCAGATGAAGATAGTTTAACACCATTCTTATCTATTGTACTTTCAAGGGTTATTTTTTTGTTCATTTATTTCTGACCTTCAAGAACAAAAAAACCTGAAGCAGAGCATTGCACACCTTGAAACTATAGATGTGGTGAGTATATCCCTGATGAATCATTTAAAAGAAGCTCTCATTGAACAACTCTTGAGCTAGCACACTTTTTATTATCTTTCGAAAGTTCTATCTCGGTTGCATATGCCTCATGCTTTTCAAAACTGTCATTCTTGTTTCTATAATAGGTGTCAAAGTCAGAAGTTCTACATAGCAAGATGCAAGTGAGAATTATTCTTTATGCCATATTGTATGTAGGATTTCCATATGTAGTTGTTCCTTGCAAAATCATGCCCTATGACAATCTATTTTATTGTGCATTCAGTCTTAATGGCCAATTAAGTTGGGTGTATTAGGTCACAAAGAAATGCTACATATTATGGGATTGATAAGTATTATTCTTATGATGCTTGTCTTTCTTGTCGAAGCCTTATTTGTAGTATACTTTGGAGCTCTGGATTCCATTCTTTTATCTTCATTCTATCATGGGACATTCTATACCCATAAGTAGATTGTTTTCTCTATGATCTATTGCAGCACATGTACATACAGATGCATAAGGAAGGCATAACATGGTTCCAATGCTTAAACCCTCTAGCCTAATTTGCCTTTGTGATGGAAGGCAGTCCAAAGGTGGTTTTCTCGGTATGTGTGTGTTGCACATTTTTTCAACTTCCACACCAAAAAGTTTAGGACAGTCTTTTGAGGTGTGTTTACATTTATGTGAATGCTAACGGTTTTTCGTTTTTTCAAAATAATAGACCAACCCTCACCACAGGAGAAATGCCAAGTGTCCTAATAACCTAAACAAGTCTTTTCATTATTTTGTATATGCTATCTACCCCTTTAGGTGCTCCAGTTTCTTTTGGTTGTAGTGCATAGTTGTTAACCCATTCATGTAATGAACGGTCCATGGCTTGCCATTGCAGTCATGGCACTTTTGCGATAGATCTAATTTTCCTTCATTACATGCTGCCATCAATATTGTTATCCCACAATTCTATGCAGGGACACTGTTACCACATTTTCTAGTCTATGCTTGATCAACATTTTGATGAAGACAAAACTTTGAACAAATGTAAAAGTACTGTTAGTGTTCTGGAGAAGATAAAAAAAGATGTAGACGATGCTAGTACCAAAGATAAGGATGTATCTTGCTCTCTAGTTGTTAACATTATGGATATGTGTTGATGAAGATAGTTTGACATCATTCTTATCTATTCTCCTTTTGTGGGAATGCATGGTTTTTCACAAGGTGGTCATACAAGCAACACAATGTTTCAAATGTGGAGAGCTTAAGCCGTCAGCAGAACCAAATGCTAAGGTTTGGACCTACATACTAGAAGGCTACTAGTGTTTACTTGTCATTTGAAGACAATGCATGAATTGTAACCTACAAAGAAGGATGTTGCTTACTTCAAATTTACAACCTTTCATTTTTCGATTTTGGTTTTGATACGTTGAGATTTAGACTGCTAAGAAGATGTTTTATTTGAAGACAATACTTGCTTTCTAGCCATCAAAGATGGTGCTTACTTGCCTTTATATTTTGAGACCCATTTATACGTCTGTATTTTAGCATTGTTTCTTCATGCTAGGAGAGTGATTAACTTCTGCTAGGATAAGAATCAATAGCAAACCCTTATAAAATGCTAATCATGAAATGATTATGTAATTTTGTAGTATCTTTTTATAGTCTCCTAATATCATCTTTAAATTTGTTACATGCAATCTCTTAGGAGTTTAAGTGTAATAATCCATCTTGTGGGCACTTCAACCACCCCAAATGTGTTGCAAAATTACTAGAGCCCAGTGACTCTAATAGTGATAGATCTGGTGAACTAGAAAAACAAATTATGGAGGGGATGCCATTTACATGCCCCATGCATTGATGCTTTGAATGTGGAAGAGTGGAGAACAAAACCCAAAGAGCAATGCAGTTTGCTATGTGTAGACATTGTCCAAAATCGTATCACATAGAATGTTTGCCAAGGTATTGTAGAGCATATGGATTATTGTTTGTATGTATTTCTTTGTATATTTGACTATTGCCATGATATCTAGTGGCATGTTTTAGGGATATATCCTTCGAAACAAAGTATGGTAATATCGAACAACGTGCTTAGGATCTTCTTGGAATTATTATCATTTTTGGTCTGTAAGTTCATTATTGCTTCATCGCCTTGTGTTTCTTCACACTATCTCCTCCGAATAAACTAACTTTTGTTGAAATCTCTCAGGGATCACAAAATATGTAGGGCAACTGGAAATGCTAAAAGGGATCATATAAAGTTTACACAAACTCCAAAGATTATCAAAGTCCAAGATCTTGCTAAACAGAAATGCAAAATAGTCAGCAAATGAAAAAGGAGTGTTGACCAATGTTTGGTGAAATCTAAAAAGGCATTGAACAAGTTACCTAGAGCAAAAGTTGAGGACACCCAAAATTCAATGCAACATACGGTTCTCGAACATGAGCATTCAACCATGAGCTTGAAAGAGAACCTACAAATTGAACCATCTGTGGTTGGAGCTACTAATCATTGCTTGAAAAAGGACCTACAAATTGAACCATCTATGGTTGGAGCTACTAATCAAAGCAGCCAAATAACTCTAAATTGGTAGAAAAAACAACCTAGATCATCATTGTCATTTGTTATGAGAACTAGAACGCTATCATCTGATGTGGGTAGCAAAACATAAAAGAGGTGACTCACCATCCCCGTGATCACACTAACTGTTAAATTCATTTCTCATAGAATTTGCAAATAATTATTGAGCTCTAGAGGACAACAGAAGGTATAGATTAGTAGGCTGTTTGGTACAATAAGTATTTCCATCTACTGAAAGTGAACTTCTGATTTCCTTTCTACTTTATTTTTTACTCATTTTTCTTTCTAATCATTAGTTCTAGCACAATTGTTATATGCTTCGTAAATCATCCTCAAAAGTGACAAGGATTTTCTTTGTGCTTCTCCATTCTAGGTAAACAAGTAGACGAAAGAAGGAAAGATCACCAAGAAAATCCTACAATATTGCTAAGAAGTGTGTTGGTCATTTTTCTCAAAAATGGAGGAGAGCTGCGCTTCATTATATTATGAAGAGAAAGGGCAAGAGCCCGAACAACCCCACAAACACCACACACACATCACATACACGCACTCACACCCCAATAGATAGAAATGTTACATTCGTGCCCGTGAAAAACACACAAGGCGACCACAAGTGTGTTGGTCATCCTATTCATGTACTTAAATTAAGGCAAATATTCTATAATTATCCATATATTGTGGCTAGTTCTTCGTATGGTGATTGCTTATGCTTTGTACATTCAACATATTTGAGGGTGGTGGCAACATAGTATGCAAAATAGACACTTAAAAGTAGCATATACAATATTGAGTCTAAAGAATTTGGGAATTGGTAGAAGCGGAGCATGTTAACCAAATTAACCTTCTCTGATTGATGATCAACTTTTTCTGTTATAAGCTTTTGGCTTATTTCTATAATATCATAACTCGTAATTAAGCAAGGTGTATCCAAATAATTTGGTACCACTTTCTATGGTGATGATGTGATTGTAGTTTGTAGTAAAATGAGGTATTGTAGTCCTATTTGATATCATGGTATCAATACCTACATCCTATCTTTCGAAATCCTGATACTAGACTTGCAAATCTGCTCTTAGTATGAGAGGTGTTTTGATGTATTAGTTGCTCTCTTAAAATGCAGAGGTAGAGATGGGGATGTTCTAACTTTAGGAAGGACAATATACCGTGAATTACCCTAAGTGTGTTGTATATATGCACCTAAGACTCATGCACTAGTTTTATGTAATTGCAAATATGCTAATTGGTCCTAGGAGCGTGAATGGTTAGTTGTTAACCAGTTGGTTTGCTTTGTTGATGATCTAGGAACCCTTTTCTTGGCTGAATTTATTGGTGTTCTTTCTAATGAGTTCATTTCCTTGAGATATAGTGGTCGATTGGTGGTTAATTTAGTCACAAAAATTTTGGTGCTGAATTTATGTGCATGCTTACATTTTTTCGACATAATAGACTAACCCTCATAATAGGAGAAATGTCCAGTATCCTAATAAACAAAAAAAGTCCCTTCAATATTTCGTATATGCTATCTAGCTCTGTTAGGTGTTATAGTTTCTTTTTAGTGCAGAGCATAGTTGTTAACACATTCATGTAGCTGACGGCCAATGCCTTATTGCATTAATGGCACATTTGCGATAGATATGATTTTCCCACTGCATCTCACCCATCAATATCGTTTTCCCACATTTGTGTGCAGGGATATCTACTCTTGCCACATTTTCCAATTTGTGCTTGATCAACATTTTGATGAAGACACAACTTTGAACAAATGTAAGAGTAATGTTAGTGTTCTGGAGAAGATAAAGAAAAATATAGACGATGCTAGTACAAAGTAAGGATTTATCTTACTCACTAGTAATTAACATTGTGGATATTTGATGATGAAGATAGTTTGACACCATTGTTATCTGTTCTGCTTTTCTGGCCTCCATGTTTTTCATAAGGTGATTAGCCTACATCATCATTGATTTCTAGCATTCAATAATAGGAAACAACCCTAAAGCAGAGCATTGTACAACTTGAAAGTGTAGTTGTGGTGAGGGTATCCTTGATGAGTCAATTAAAAGAAGCTCTCTCATCGATCAGGTCTTCAGCTAGCACACTTTCATTATCTTCCAAATGTTCTATCTCAGTTACATATGCCTCATGCTTTTCAAAATTGTCGTTCTTGTTTCTATAATAGGTGTCAAAATCAGAAGTTGTTTGTAGCTAGATGTAAGAAAGAATTCTTCTTTATGCCCTATTGCATGTTGGCTTTTCATCTGTTGTTGTTCCTTGCAAAATCATGTCCTATGCCATTCTAGTTTATTCTACATTCACTCTTAATGCCCAATTAAGTTGTGTTTATTATGTCACAAAGAAATGTTGCATATTCTATAATTGATAAGTATTCTTCTTATGATGCTTATCTTTCTTGTAGAACCCTTTTTGTAATCTACTTTGAAGCTCTGCATTCCATTCTTTATCTTTGTTCTGTCATGGGCCATTCTACCCGGCCATAAGTAGATTGTTTCCTCTATGATCTATGGTAGCACATGGATAGATGCATAAGGAAGGGCTACCAAGATTCCAATGCTTACACCCTATAGCATAGTTTGCCTTTGTGATGGAACATAGACCAAGGGTAGTTTGCTTGGTATGTGTGTGTTGCACATTTATGTCAACTTGCACACCTGAAAGTTTAGGATAATCTTTTGAGGTGTGTTTACATTTATGTGCATGCTGACATTTTTTTGTTTTATCAAAATAATAGACCAAACCTCACGATAGGAGAAATGTCCAGCATCCTAATAACCTAAAAAAATCTATTCATCATTTTGTATATGCTATCTACCTCTATTAGGTGTTCCAGTTTCTTTTTGGTGCAAAGCATGTTAACCCATTTATGTAGCTAATGATCCATGGCTTGCCATTGCATTTATGGCACTTTTGTGATAGATCTGATTTTCCCTCATTATTTGCTCCCATCTGTTTTACCCCAGTTGTGTGTAGGGACATCTACTATTACCACATTTTCCAATTCATGATTGATCAACATTTTGATGAAGACACAGTTTTGAACAAATACAAGAGTACTTTTACGCAAGTATTTTGGAGAAGATAAAGAAAGATATAGACAATTCTAGTACCAAAGGTAATGATTTATCTTGCTCACTAGTTATTAAAATTGTGGATATGTGTAGATGAAGACAGTTTAACATCATTCTTATCTATTGTACTTTTTTGGCTACATGGTTTTTCATAAGGAGATTAGCCTTCATAATCATTTGTTTCCGAGCTTCAAACACAAATGACAACCCTGAAGTAGAGCATACTCTATAACAAGCGAATAATGATAAGAAAAATATTTATATTAGTATTCTATAAAAATATTAACACAATAGAGATCAAATTTCTCTTTCATTAGAAAGATGATTCAAAATAATGACCTAGTTTATAACTAAACTATACACCTCTGATATCTTTTACAAACTATCCATGTCTACCTTTTTGAAAGATGCTGTATATTAGCCCCCGTGCATTTAGAATGCCCATATATGCCATTATGATAATAATATAAAGTAAGGTTGAATCAAAGGTATCTATCTTCGTTGTTATACAAAAATAAAAAAAATATCTCTCAAATCTGCATGCAAATACTAATCTAATATATATAAAGTATGATATATATCTTTCTAAATTGCAGACTTCTACACTCTTACTAAGAAAATTAAGCATATGCTATGTTCCATCGTCGAGTAAACATGTATATATTTGAATAAATGTTTATTTTAATAGCTTATCAAACATGGAAAATGGTCCCTCAACGAAAGCACATAGCAATTAGCCTACCTATTAAGCCCACCTATTTAGATACACTAGGATTAATTTTAGCTAATTTTTAGGGTCTATCTACACTGAGGTCGGGTGTTTGGGGGACATGTCTCACCCGGGTGTCACGTCACCTTAAAACACTCGAATCCCAACAACAAAGTAATTGGGTGACACATCCTAGCTAAACACTTGATTCATATAGCCGCCGGATCCAAATCTAACGACGCAAATAAAATATATCAAATAAATATAAAATTAAATAATAAAATAACAAAAAATACCAAATAATTACTATGGAATGCAAATTGGCAGAAATTTAAAGAAAAAACATATAAAACATACAGACAATAAATAAAAAGGCAGAAAATTAACCAGATAATTTCTATGGAAGCCAAATCGGAAGATTTCAAAGAAACACAATAAATCATACAGACAAACAAAAATGAGCCAGAAAAAAGATTAGAGAAGTATTTCGGGTAATCCAAATGATCATTCTCATTTGCGAACAATAAATTTATAGCAATTGAACATAGAATTTAACAACAAAACAGAAGCAGTAAAATATAGTTCAACAAGACGTACCGTGCCCTTGCTAAATTAATAAATTTGCATGCATGGGTTCAGAGTGGATAGCGTGTGGTCCTGCTTAGTTTTCAAGGGAATCTGCATGCATATGGCGTAGAGCACTAGGTGAGCAGCCTTATAGCAGTCGACAGCATGCACACCTGCTGTCATCACAGATGCATGCACTTCCACCGAGCGGGACACGCATGCTGACCAACCGACCACCCTGGTCCCACAGACACTTGCTGCACTTCGCCATCGCTTCCGTTCATAGCGGTCACAGGGCAGATCTGACGGCAGCGAAATCGAGTGAGAAGGACGCCAAGAATCACTCGGGTGAGAAATAGATTTACTGAATTTTTAGCTAGCTATCAGTTAGCTCCTATATCTCATCATATTCGCTTGCCTTATAAATCGTATATTTTTCAGTCGACGAACAGTATTTTTTCTCTCATAATAAATTAACTAGTACTTTAGCCATGGCTTATGAGGCAAACCAACAGCGCATAGACCGAACGGACCACACGTATAAACGTACTGTAAGTGTGTAACTCTCTGTTCACGCATGCTCCACATTTGGAAAATGGAGGCTCCCCGTGCACCAACATTACTTCACCACTTGTGCGGTGCACGCCAGCCCATGACACAGTGGCCCCGTTCGCTTGTCTTAAATTTGGCTTGTTCGACTTGTTTTTTCAGCCGGAACAGTATTTTTCTCTTACAATAATTCAGCCGGAACAATGTTTTTCAGCCAGGTTCAGCCAAAGTTCAGACCAGCGAACGGGGCCAGTGTCTGCTCTTCTGCGAAACACACCTACTAGTCTGTCCCCCAGCTCAATGATTAAGCCCACACTGTTCATGGCGGCCATTCGGCCAGCTGCTGCTGCAGGCTCGGCGACGGCCGCCGTCACCGGCGCTCTGCTGGTACTCCTGGCAGCCACGGCGGTCTGCTCCGGATCCTCCCACGGCGACCGGTGATGAGGCCGAGCTCATCGCCAGCACCGGGAGCATGAGCATCACCACCCGGGGGCGGGTGGTGGCAGGGGCGGATCCAGGACCCCGGGCTGCCCGAGCTGCAGTCCGGGGCGAGTCCATGTAGCCCCTTTAACATATATGGTGTTTAGCCTAAAAAACTATGATCTTAATTAGACAAAAGGAGGTCTAGGAAGCAAGATCAAACTGTTTTGAACGTGAATCAGCAGCTCAGCTCGGGGCGTAGCCCCGTTCTGGATCCGCCCCTGGGTGGTGGTCCGGCGATGTACGTGTTCGGCGACTCGCTCGTGGACGCCGGCAACAACGACTTCCTGCAGGCGCCAGCGCCCAAGGCGATGCCCCCCAACGGCGTCGACCTCCCGCGCACCATCCTGTGGCGGACGGGGCGCTTCACCAACGCCTACAACCTCGCCGACATCATCGGTAAACTACTGATCTGCGTCTCCCGAGTTAGGATCACCCTTAGATTCCTCCTCTCGCCAAACCGAGCTTGCGCGCCAATATGAGGTCGTCGTCGGCGCCAGTGACTGATCACCGGCCGGCCCCAACGGCAGCAGCACCAATGCAGTTAGGATATCAATGTCTTAATTTAAATAACGTGTCAAATCAAATTGAGTCTAAATTTCAACAATTGCAGGAGTCATTACTCATTAGTTGGTGGTTGCCTGCACAAGCTGAAGTTGGCATAAGCACAACACAATTGGTTCTTCTTGTATTTCTTTTTTTTTTCTCTGATGACACCATCGCCTGTTATTACTTATACAGCACAACATGTGGGATTCAGGAGGAGCCCACGCGCCTACCTCTCGCTGACGCCATTGTCATGGCTCGATCTGCTTCGAGGTCGAGTCGGCACCAACTACGCCTCCGGCGGCTCCGGCATCCTCGACGTCACTGTACGTAAGCAAAATCAAGCTATAGAGTATCCAGTAGCAAATCAAGCAAATCTGCCAAAAAAAAAATGTGTATGTAATGTAATGGATGCAGGGGAACGGGACGATCACCCTGCGTGAACAGGTTGCGCTGTTCGCCAAGACCAAGGCGGCGATCCTCCGGGCCGGCCTTGTGGGCCGCGAGAGCCTGGACGGCCTGCTGGGCCGGTCCCTGTTCGTCATCAGCACCGGCGGCAACGACTTCGGTGCCTTCGTCGACCCCGGCGGCGTCCCCCTGAGCCGGGCGCCGGACTTCATGACCGGCATGGTCGCCGATTACCTCAACTACATCAACGTACGTCGTACTTGCATCGTGTGTAGATCGCCGTTTACTAATCATCGTACATACGACTGGACATGGTAGGTACATACGTAGTTTCTAATGGTGGCATGCACGTGCAGGAACTATACAAGCTAGGAGCTCGGAGGCTGGTCCTGCTTGACGTCCTACCCGTCGGATGCCTGCCGAGCCAGCGCGCCACCACGGTGGACGGAGAGTGCGACGGCGACGGGAACTACCTGTCGGAGCTCTTCAACTCCCTCCTCCGGGTGGAGATGGCGAAAGCCGTCACCACCTCCGTGCCCGCGATGAGGTACTCCATCGCCAGCCTCTACAACGTGCTCACCGACATGATCGCCAACCCAACTCTCGCCGGTAAGCACCAACGTTTTATTTTAATTAATAAGGTTTTATTAGTGATCATAACACACTCAACTTAATTTTTCTGCATGCTAAGCGTTAGTTGGTTGGACTGATCTATCTATGGCTAGCAGGGCTGCGTGAGGTGAAGACGGCGTGCTGTGGCAGCGGCAGGTTCAACGGTGAGGTGGAGTGCTCGGTGGACACAAACCTGTGCGCCGACCGTGACGAGTACCTGTTCTGGGACACGGTGCACGGGACGCAGGCCGCCTACCGCCGGGCCGTCCGAGCCTTCTTCTACGGGACAACCAGAGAAGCGGAGCCCATCAACCTCCACCAGTTGCTCCAGGTGCCCTCTACTCCTCCTCCACGAGATCTCCAAGCTCTAGCGGTCCAGCCTGCGACGGCGACCTCCCAGGCGGCCACGAAGCTCGACCTACCGGCGACCTAGGCTGCAGGCTAGCAGCATTGCTCCATAAGCAGCTGGGCGGCGCACGCATCTAGCCCCCCTTCCGTCGCCGGCACCACCTCACTTGTAGATCGAGGGCCATGGAGGAGCGCACAGGTACACACAACTTCAGGAATTACGGGTATATCCGGTATACCCGAACCCGAACCCAAATTATCCGGTACCCGAAATTATGTGTAGTATTTTTTCAGGCTAATATCGGATATCATTTTTCATTACCCGAAATTTTGTATTACTCGATCCGAAAAAATCGGGTAACCCAAACGCGCGGCTTACCAAGCACTCAAGAAACTAGGTCCAACCTACTCTAACGCAATTGGTCCCTCTATCGAAACACAGGTATAGATTATTATTACATGGGTTGGATGAATTGGGTTACACCCATAGGTTCCATGGTCATCTCTCTTCCTACACATATCACTGTTGAAGTCATCAAACTCGCAGGACATGTCCTCGTCGATCGGTTTGCCCCACCATCACGCTCCTGCAATGCATACACGTAGGCGTCTCGACAACCGAAATGTTGATACTACAAACAGGTAGATACTGTGTCAATTGTCAAATTTCTCTACGCAGGTCACCAACCAAGCCCCAAGAAATTCAACGGGGCAGCAGCCAGCCCTCCAACTCCAAGCCGGGTTCCCAAATCACAAAACTTCCCGGCTTAGCTCACCTAATACTCGGTCGGTGCCCCTCCACGTACTCCACCTCGAAACGACGCGCGGCGCGCACCCACTTCACCTCCGCTCTCTCCACTCCACACCACAGCCATATAACCGCACCGCCGGCCAGGATCGATCCAGCAGCAAGGCGCCGGCCAATCGAGGCGAAACGACGTTCGACGATGCACCCGCTGGTGGAGGCGCTCGTGGGGGAGCGGCAGCACTGGGCGCCGGCGCTGCGGCACGCGGCGGCATGGGCGGGGGCGCTCGCGCTCGCCGTGTCCGTCGCGTCGTTCGCGCCGGAGGCGGCCTTCGTGTGGGCGCTCGCGGGAGGCGGCAGCGGCAGGGCGGCGTGCGCGGCCGGGGCGGTGCGCGTGCCGCTCGACGGCGGAGGGGACCACGTCTGCGTGCCGGCGCGGATGGCCGGGCGCTCCGGTATCGACCTGCTCGTGCCGCCGGCGTTCGCGGGGCTCGCTGTCGGCGCGTCCGCCTGCTTCGTCAGGGCGCTCGCCATCGGCCGCCGCCACGACGAGTACTAGCTAGACGTCCTTCGAGGCATGGTACCGATCGAGAGTACTAGCATGAAACGTGCACGTTCCTTTCTCTTTCCTGTAACTTGTACAGAACACACCGGTTAATCACTTAATTGTAACTTGATACAAAATTATCGCGGATCAATACAACTTCTTGTGTCATTAGCAGTCATAACCAACATGTTTCATTTGTCGCGTCAAACCTATATTCCTAGCACTGCAAGTAACAAGTAGCTCATCGGCCATCTCATCTCACTTTGAGCAGTGCAAAGTTTGGTGGCCTACTAAACTACTCCTAGCTCCACGTATTCTTTTCACCTATCACTTACAAGCACAGCAACTTCACCGAAACATCTCTGCCGCCACAGCTTCGTTACCCTGCCAATCTCCTCCGCGACCTCGCGCATGGGGGGCCTCTTCTCGCCGGACATCTCCAGGCACCGCTTGGCGAGCGCGGCAACCATCCCGAGCACCTCGCCGCCGACCTCGCCCCTGATCCCCGCGTCCAGGATCGCGTCGAGCCTGCCGTCCCTCACGGAGGAGAGGAAGTGCGCCGCAAGGCTGCGCTCCTCCTCCACGGGCGCCGCCAGGGCCAGCGCCTTCCTGCGCGTGAGCAGCTCCAGGAGGACGACGCCGAAGCTGTACACGTCGCTCCGGTCCGTCAGCCGGCACGTCTGCATGTACTCCGGGTCAAGGTACCCGCACGTGCCCTGCACCAGCGTCACCAGGTGCGCCTCGTCGGACGGCGCCAGCACCGACGCGCCGAAGTCCGACACCTTGGCGTTGTAGTTCTCGTCGAGCAGGATGTTGGTGGACTTGACGTCTCCGTGGATGATCGGCGGCGACGCCGTCGAGTGCAGGTACGCCAACGCCTCCGCGGCCTCGTGCGCGATCTTCAGCCGGATCGCGAACGACGGCGAGACGCGGGCACGGTCACCGCCGCCGCCGTGCCCGTGGAGGAGCTCGCACAGGGTGCCGTTGGGGATGAACTGGTACACCAGCATGGGCACCGCCACCTCCAGGCAGCAGCCGTAGAGCTTGACGATGTTGCGGTGGTTCACCTGCGACAGGATAAGCACCTCCTTGCCGAACTCCCGTCGCTGCCGCTCATCGTTGGCGACCCGGCACCGCTTGATCGCCACGGCCCTCCCGTCCCTGAGGTCGCCCCGGTACACGGTGCCGTTGCCGCCCTTGCCCAGGACTTGCCGCTCGTCAAATCTGTCGGTCGCCTGCTCCAGCTCCTTCTCGGTGAAGAGCGTGAAGGGCGAAGAACCCTGCCCCTGCCGTGATTGCTTCATCTCCTCGAACAGGAGGAGACCGCCATGCTGCCGGAAGTATCTCTTCTTGATGGCGGCGAGCCGCTTCTTCTCTTGGACCGCGTAGGTGCAAGACAACACCACAGCTAGCACAACCACACCAACGCTGCTACCTGTAGTGTGGGAATATATGGTTACACACAAATGTAACACAACTAATCGCAAAAAAAAGACAAATGTAACACAACTGTATATATAAGCGGAATAGTTATTTTGGTCCTTAAGAGTATCTTAGGTTCTCTTAGGTACGGCTTCACTGGCTCCTAAAGCTGTTTGGAGCCATTTTATGCCAAATGGGATAAAACCAAATTAAACGGTTTCACCTAAGAGCCTCTTAAATTGTGCTTTCACAAAGAATATATGGAGGATGGAGCCAAAATGGTGGTTTTACCCAGCTTCAACTTGTCCTAGTGAGCCCTACATGGATTCTGTGAGAGCATATTTTAAGGAGCTCTACGTGTGGAGTTGTTTGCCAAACGATTTACCAAAACAGCTCCAACTCTATCCATGGAGATGTTCATGGAGCTGAAGCCAAAAATAATGGCTTCACTGGTGAAGTGAAGCCATGCCAAACTTACTTTTACGCTTAAGGAGTTTTGTAAAACAACTCCCTACTTTAATATTTTAGCAAAAAAAAAAAAGAATCTCCTCCCACAGTTTGGTAAAAGAGCTTCCTGAAAATAAAAAGTTGCTAAATATCCTCTTCAACTCATATGTTTCCGGGGTCAAGAAGAACCACGTATCTGCTCCTTATCCGACCTTTTTATCGGGAGATCAGAGTAAATTGGACGCATGAGTAAATTAAGAAAATAAAGGGAGGTGAGAAAACGATAAGAGACAAAAAAAAATTATTAAAAGAGGTTTGGCTGGTTAGAAATAGTTTAGGGTTCTCAATGAAAAATTATTTAAAGTTATTATAGGAGAGTATTGGAGAAAGACAAAAATTAATGTTGATATTTCTTCTGTTAACTTGCTAGATCTATTAGTTTAGCAAGTAAACTATATCAAACTACTAAAGATGCTCTAACTATCATCCAAGGTTTAATTTCATCCTTAAGCTTTTAAATTGGCCATTTCTTACTTTAGGCTCAATTTCAATCTAGGACTACCAAAGTAAATGTTTTAGTCCTCAAGCTAAAGATGCACTTTAGGATCAATTTCATCGATGAACTATCAAGCAAGTACGTGCATTTCATTCTTGTCCCTGAACTTTCATAGTTCATAGAAGAAATTGAGCCTAAAATGCAGAGTTTGAGCACTGAAACAATCACTTTAGTAATTTAAGTATGAAACTAAACCTAAAAGTAAAGTTTGAGGACTGAAATGGTAATTTTGAAAGTTCAAGAGTCAAATTAAACCTCTGATGATAGTTGAGGGACTAAAATGACTATCTTGCCATATGTATGTTAGCGCACAAACTCAAGGATTGTTCGGTCAGTTTCTGATCTAAGGGAATAATTGGATTCAAGACTAACCAAACAAACTCTAAGGAAGAAGTTATTACTTAGGCTAAAAACGAAGGTTTCTTCTGTTGATGAAACGGAGCATATCTAAGAAATCTATAAGTTTATGTGAGTACATTATTAACATACAAAGAAATGTACTCCCTCCAGTTTCCTAAAAGATATTGTTTTGGATAAGGCTTGGGTCAAACATTGGAAATATAAATCATGAATAACTTTTAAATTGTTGAGTTTGAAAATATGAAAATCATATGAACAAATTTTTCTTGAAATACACTTCCAAAAAAATATACATATATAACTTTTCAATAAATATTTTTATAAAAATAAAAAGTCAAAGTTATGCTTTAAAAACCGTGTCGATATCCAAAACATCTCTTAGGAACAGGAGGAAGTACATTTTAATCCGTAGAACTTTCATCGAAAACAGTGTCTGTGGCGTCCTAGTGTATACACGAAGACGTAGAAAAATGAAAAGGAATGAAGATTGCATACCGATTGCAGGCATGGAGTAATCTATCTCGCATCCACCACTACCGTCAGCTTTTGGTCGCCTACCACGAGGGCATGAGCATTTGTGGCCTCCTTCCCTGTTGACACATTTAGCAGAGGCAGGGCATGGATTCATCTCCTTGCACGTGTCAATAACTGCACGACGGATCATTCTTGTGAGACATCTAGCATCACATAAACTTCTAAGGGGTTGTTTGGAACGCGGGAAATTATTCGTGTTTCTGCGTTTTTTCTGTGAAATCTTACTAATTCCTGTAAAATCTTACATGATTCCTATGAAATTTTTGTGTTCCAAACGAGCTCTAAAATATGCACAATATCTCAAGAAGCTTACTATATTACAAAATAAGCCACCAACTTAATATTTTATCAAAAAAATATAATTATATGACCTATTTCGACTACATATCAAATTCTTGGATTCAATCAAAATGACCAAATTTCAACAAAGTTCACTCATATCTCAATTAGGCCCTGAACTAACATGCCTGTAAAAAACTTTGGCCAAATTTGAACTTTAAGTCTAGTCCAGAGTTTAAACAAATCCACAAGTTCGTCCTTTAATATGAAAGCGCAAACTTATCAAGCTATAATAACCTATGTGCCACTTGATCAAATTTTAGCTAATCTGAACATTTTGACTAGTCAAAACAAGTGAATCCTAGTTCAAAATTATCGAGATATCTAAGATTCACCTATTTCGGTTAGGTCCTAATTTTTTTTCATTTGAATCTTAGACCCAGTATATGTGGAATGTCTAGACTTATTACAAAGGATCGCTAATATATCACACAAGCATCTCATACCAAGTCTAGGAGCATTTAACCAGTTATTGTTGTAGCAACGATGAAACTATTAAATTAAATATATAACAATAACAACAACAATAATAATAATTAACAATAGCAACAACAACAATAACAAGATGACGACGACGAGCGGGAGGAGGAGGAGGAAGAGAGAGAACTCACATTCGCAGCCATTCTTGCGGTAAGGGTTTCCTCGGTACCCAGTTTTGCACTTGCATAGATACCCTGGGCCGTTGGTGGAGTTGACACACTCGTGGTTGTCGCTGAGGCAGGCATAGGTCGCGTTGTCTTTCTGTGCCACTAGGCAACTCTTGTTGCCCACTGCCCAGTCGAGCACCAGCGGCAATCGCTTACCAGCAGCGCCGGCAAGCTCCCTATTGGTGACGTAGGACGTCCGGAACTTGAACTTTTCGCTCTCCACCAGAAAGGCGTATCTGCACGGGCTGCCGCCGGAGCCGTAGCCGTCAGGTCTGTCCTCACCGTCGGCGACGAAGCTAGGGACAAAGGACCTTATCCCCCGCTGGATCGTCGTCTGGCAGCAGCCGTCCGTGCCGTCGCAGGAGGCGGCGCCGCCGCCACCGGCAGCCATCGACGACGACGGCCGCACACCACCGTGCGGGCACGAGGCATTGCACCCCACCACGTAGCGGTTCTCGACGCCGCGGTCCTGCGTGCCGATGTAGGCCAGCACGCCGCAGCCGACGACGGTGAGCACGTTCTCCGTGCTGGAGACGCGGAACGTCGCCGACTCGTACACCCAGCTGTTGTCGTCGACCGTGGACGGCGACGTGGCGTTGCGGCACCACGAGCTCACCCTGGTGTAGGTTCGCATCCTCCCGCCGGCCACGTCGATGTCGAGCACCTGCAGGCCGCCGTCGACCATGGGGATGGGCTCTGGGTGCATTGCGCCTTCGGCGTAACGGTTGCTGCAGGTGACGTTGAATGGCTCGTCGCCGCCGCCGTCGCCGGCCGTCTCGAGGTAGCAGCCACGGCCGATGCCGAAGGGGTACGGGATCTTCACGCTGCCGCACTCCTCCCTGCACTTCCCGGCGGCGGCCACCAGCGGCTGCCGTGGCGAGAGGAGTGCGGCGATGAGCAGGGCAAGCAGCATTGCCGGCATCTCGCTCTTCATGCCCGTGGCTAGGACTTGGACTTATGCTCGTGGGCTCGTGGCAATTGTTCTGCTATCCGTACTTCCGTAGTGGTGAGATATATAGATGGCGGGAAAGATTCTTACGCGCCACTACAAATAATATATATGACGTTTCATGCATGATGCAGGCGAATTTTACTCATGTTGAAATTCCTCGCTATATTGAAGTTGTTTGGTTGTGTCATCTCAGTCCCTAAATTCGCAAATCGTCTGTTTAGATGCTCAAACTTATTTATCTGTGTCATCTTGGTTCCTAAACTCGTAAATTGCCCGTTTAGATCATCGAACTTGTTCAGTTGTGCCATCCTCATCCCTAAACATGTAAATCACTCATTTAGGTTAGTTGTGTCATCACGGTCCCTATAATTAAGTTGCAAATTGCCCATTTAGATCGTCAATCTATGTGCGGGTCTTAGAGCCAAACTAAACGGGTCTAGACTCGTGTCTGTACGCTGATGTGGTATGCTAACATGTGGGGTCTACATGTCAGCTCCATCTCCCTTCTCCATCCTTTCTATACCTTGAGCTCCCTCTCTTATCTGGTAAGCTCGCATCTCGAAACCAACACGGCTTGGGAGACATTGCTAGGGCTGGTAGCGACACAGCTAGGGTCGACACGACAGGAGGCTTGGGGGTGGTTACCATGGAACTTGTGGAGATGTACCTTGCATACAGGACACAGGTCTAGATCCATTTAGACTGGCTCTAAGATCCGAACATAGATTGAGGATCTGAACGGACAATTTATGAGATTAGAGACAGGACGATACAATTGAAAGTTCAAAGATGAAAATAGGTACAAGTTTAGGGACTTGGGATGATACAATCATTACCTAGTTTGAAGACATAAACGTGTGATTTGCGAGTTTAGCTACTGTAATGACACACATGAACAAATTTGGGGGCTTAGGCGAAGGATTTGCAAGTTTAGGGGCCAGGATGACATAATCGAACAAGTTCGAAGGACGCCAGCGGACTTTACTCATTAATTAATTGGGTAAAGCTAGCGATGATGGTAGTTAAGGAATGGAGCTTTCGACAATAGCTAATTCACCATGTGCCAAGCGAGGTGGGTTGTTAGGACGCGTCGCGTATGTATGTTCGTTGAAGGGGGGATTAGTTTCAAACTCATGATTGCATCCACCGAAAGCTTCAAAAGCTAGCTGCCTTATACATGCATGTAGTAATGTTCATACTTCTTTCCTGGCCAACTAAAGCTAAAGCTAGATTGAGCAGCAAGCAATGGACCGGCCGGCCATGGTGGAGGAAATATATATTGTTGGTACAAAACAATATAAACTATGCATTTTGTTTGAGGCACGGCGACACGAGGGCCACTTAAGTACTTAACTATGCAGCACATTATAAAAAGACTGGTCATTGTCGATTGTTCATACACCTTGTCCACGTGTCTGAATAATTCTGAGTGGGCATAAAGTGGAGCTCACGCGCGCTGTTTCCGCGAAACCAAACTAAAGCTGGCAAAGTGGATGCATGCATGCTTGTTTATTCGTTTGGATAAGCAAGGATTAAGTTGGATTGGGGCAGAAAAAACCCGTCAACGTAACCAGGGGAGTATACCCAAAAATTCATTCCTCCAGGAAGCATATAACATGTCAACTTTCTGTACCTACCACATAGAACGTAATTTATTACAAAAAACTAAAAATATTTACTTTAGACAGACTAAGGTCACATAATTTGTGATAGGACAGGAGGCGTTAACTTGCACACATATGAGCGTACCTCAGAATGCCGTGTATGCAACTGCTATCAGAAATATACCTGATGTACCAGACAGGACAGCAGATCAACGGCGTAGCAGAAAACACACGTCAAATCTGCTGCATTCACAGTTTAATAATAACGAGTGTGTGTATTCTCTGAAAATGCTAACAGCAAAAGCACATCAGTTGCGTTAGAGGACCAATATCTTACAAAAATTAGCTTTCGCCAAAACACAGAGGTAGCTCAGTGCACGCATAACTTTCACACGTCCAGCAAAAAAAAAAATAACAGGAATAGCACGAGAAAGTTCCAATTAGCAATAACATAAGCTCAGTTTTAAGCCTCAAACTCCTATTTGCTGAGGAAAATGACGACCGGGTCACCAGGGGAGGGGGGTTTCTTCTCCAGCAGCAAAACATGCTCAGCAGCCTCAGTGCGAGCGGCTTCATCAGATGGTAACAGCGCCTCGACTTGCTCAAGCCCCAGCTGCCTCTTGATCAGCTCCAAGTTCACACGAGAACATCCATCTCACCAAACAGAAGCTTCGAATCCAGTGCCTCAGGACCAACCTCCCTTGCTTCGTCCTTCTTCAAATTGATGATGGGCATACAGAGCTTCTGAACTTGCTTCAAGTTTCATTTCCTGCCCAATGGCACAATTCATCAGAGCTTCTGCTATTCCCTGGTCAGGAGCGCGTTTGGCTGTCGAATTTAGACTGCAGCACCCTCAAGCACTGATCTTTCCAGCCACAGTAATACTCGTTGACATATATTGGCCAATGCTTATCTTTTTTTCCCCCTGGTGGAGGTGCAGGCACAGCTCCCTTCTTAGGCTTCTTGGAACCAGACTCTTGGGATTCTGAAGCAGCTTCCTCATCAAAACTATGGTATCCTGCATTTGTTTGGAATTCGCAGAGTAGGATCCGGGGTGTCTGCGACTGGCCAGCCAGCTTTTATTGCAAAGCCTTCTTTCTTCATAATCTTTCTCCACATGTACTCAGCAGCATAGTGTGGGCAAATGGGGGTGATGAGCCTGGTCTGGACATCCATAAACCGCCACCACAGATCATGGTTCATGCCTGCTACGCCACACGAGAGCCTGTAATCTCTAGCCAATTGGAGGTCATAAAACCCAGATTTCAGGGCGTCCCTGAACATGAAAGCATTGTAGCTCTTCTCAGTTTCTTTGATTGCAATGCCCATCTCATTTGCAAATTGGTCAGCATATGTAGTGGGCGGTCCAGTTCTCAATTCAGATTCAGCAGCTGTAACCTCTTCCATCCATGAAATTTCTTTTGTCAGCCTCATAACAGCAGAATTTGCAGTTTCAGTGACAAAGTTTGCATCACCCATACCATCACGGTGAGGCAAATCTTGAACTGTTGTGTGATTGTATATGCAGAATGTCAGATGGTTTTGAATAAGGTCCTTCCCAGACACCTGAATATCAAATGGATACCAATACTGAAATTCTTGCTTCATTTTGATCAACAGAGCTGGAGGGATGTCACTTTTTGGTGCTGGGCCATCACAAAACACAAAATCCCAGACATCATCTGTAACTTCTTCTGGCCTTATTGAAGACATTTTTTTCCCCTCCCATGTTGCCATTTTGCAAAAAGATGCACAACTGTGTAATAAGCCATGTATAGGGTTGAATAAGAAAGAGAGTCTACAAGGAAACAGCTCATCCCATGGAATTCGAGTACAGGCCAAAAGAACGTGAACATGCCCACTGGTTCAGCCAGCCCAATGTGTGCTCCAAACCATTTCGGGTTTCAGCTGAGAATGTATTCATGTTGTCTAAACACCTGACTGCTTCATGCTTCCATTCAGCCTCACCGTAAGTTATGTACCACTGATCAATGAGCGCAACAACACACTTATCACAAGATCTAGACATGACCTTCTCTGGCTCACTATACAACACGGCTATGCCTTCATCGAAAAGCTTATTTTAATCAGGGGTTTCACTTCTTGAACCTTTCTATCGCTGAACTCACCTACAATCATTGTTCCATCAGTACATCCCTTCAGATATGTCATTCATTGGTACAATCTCATATGGAATGTGGATTATTGGTACAATCTCATATGGAAGAACCCACTTGTATTTCACGCCATATTTTGCCCTCAAACCTGGCTTTGTGACTAAATCTTGAAGTGCCATGAAATCATTAGGTGAATCACTTGGAACACTAGTCACAATGCAAGTACCTTGTCAAGACAATGAGAATTGGAAGAGTATATATGGCTTCATTGAAGACAAGAGGAGATTTTAGTGGCAAACCAATCAAATCATAGCCAGATAGCTCACACAAGCTGGTTGGTATGCAAGATTAAGAGCAGCCCTTGCTCCCACTGATACTTATGTGCGCCAGCCTTTGCAGCAGTTGTGCTCTTAAATTTATCTGGCACAACAGCATCAGCCTGGACAGCATCTGCCACTGCAGGCACCAGAACCCTCCTGCCGTTCTGCGCCACTACCAGGAGATTTCCAAATTGTTGGATCTCCCTGGCAAGCTTAGCAGCTGCGGCCTTGATGGGCATTCCAGCGCAGTGGAAAGCAAAGGGCAAAATGGCATTGGAGCCACGGAGCCTGTGGTATGCAGCACCGAACTCAAGCTTGGACAACAAGAAGGCATGGCCGAGATGCAGCAAGCCATTCATGTAAGGGTATGGAAAGTTCCAGAAGAAATTTTCTCCGGGACCTGGAGGCTCACTTCCAGCATCAGCCTCAAAAACATTGTTTTCATCCCAGGACTTCTGAACCTCAAATTCATTGTTCAGTAAACAGTCTGTCCAAGCACGACTCTTAGGTTCGTCTGGATTCGACGACATTCTCCTAGAAAACCAAGAAAAAAAGGATGTCAACTGACAAGGGTCTCATTTTGATTCTTTGAACTCAACAAAATGCATATCTGAAGTGTAAAAGAGAGGGGAGCTGACAGACACGTGAAACATACAGAAACCAACATTTATTTTTGAATGAAGCATAGCACCTAAACCTGCTAATGGGCCAAAATCTGGACCACACCCACACCAAACCATTACATCAAAGACCAGCTAGCCAACCCAATCCACCCCGCTGGCCCACCTCTTTATACCAAACCAATCCAAACCTTCCCTTGGGCCCAAACCAAACGAACACATTCTCCTCTAAGCAGTCTCAAGCCATTTCAAAACCTTGGGATCTAACCTTGGTTTCAATGCTCGTGCTGTTACCTTGGTTTCTATGCCCCTGTTCCTCGCTAGTTGTTAGTGAGTAGGTCTGTCCTCTCTTTGCTATGTAGCATTTTTAACATAAGGAAAGTTTAGCAAATCATAAAATGAACAAAAAATTGAAAGGACCAAAAGAATTACAGAACTTAAAACCATAAAATAATTTAGTTTATGAACTAGACTAGGCATTTAACAAAAGAGAAAAATCACATATTGTTTAGACTCCATATTACAGAAAATTTAAGTCTTCACGATATTTAGCCTTTATTATATCACATATTGTTTAGACTCCATATTACAGAAAATTTAAGTCTTCACGATATTTAGCCTTTATTATACAAAAATTTTAAGTATTTCACCACCGTTTTTTATTAAAAAAAATACTTCATCTTCCATCTCTTAATCTCCATGATCACGAAACATGCTAGGATGGAAACAACAAATGTTGAAAACACAAACATAAAACTGCCACATTTGGCCATTGCATTTTTTTTTCAGTTGGTTGCATGTAGTTCTAAGAGGTAGTTTGTCAGCTATTTCTTTTATAACTAAACTACAGGAAATCTCATCTTTGTTGACACAACAACAACAATAAAGCCTTTAAGTCCCAAACAAGTTGGGGTAGGCTAGAGTTGAAACCCAGCAGAAGCAATCAAGGTTCAGGCACGTGAATAGCTGCTTTCCAAGCACTCCTATCTAAGGCTAAGTCTTTGGGTATATTCCATCCTTTTAAGTCTCCTTTTATTGTCTCTACCCAAGTCAACTTCGGTCTTCCTCTGCCTCTCTTCACGTTGCTATCCTGGCTTACGATTCCACTACGCACCAGTGCATCTGGAGGTCTCCGTTGGACATGTCCAAACCATATCAACCGGTGTTGGACAAGCTTTTCTTCAATTGGTGCTACCCCTAATCTATCACGTATATCATCGTTCCGAACTCGATCCCTTCATGTATGACCGCAAATCCAACGCAACATACGCATTTCCACGACACTTATCTATTGAACATATCGTCTTTTCGTAGGCCAACATTCTGCACCATACAACATAGCAGGTCTAATCGTCGTCCTATAAAACTTGTCTTTTAGCTTCTGTGGTACCCTTTTGTCACATAGGACACCAGATGCTTGGCGCCACTTCATCCACCCTGCTTTGATTATATGGCTAACATCTTCATCAATATCCCCGTATCTCTGTAGCATTAGCATTGATCCTAAATATCGAAAGGTATCCTTCCTAGACACTACTTGACCTTCCAAACTAATATCTTCCTCCTCCCGAGTAGTAGTGCCTAAGTCACATCTCATATACTCAGTTTTAGTTCTACTGAGTCTAAAACCTTTGGACTCCAAAGTCTCCAGCCATAACTCCAATTTCTGATTCACTCCTGTCCGACTTTCATCAACTAGCACTACATCGTCAGCGAAAAGCATACACCCAGGGATGTCCCCTTGTATGTCCCTTGCGACCTCATCCATCACTAAGGCAAACAGATAAGGGCTCAAAGCTGACCCTTGATGTAGTCCTATCCTAATCGGGAAGTCATCTGTGTCTCCATCACTTGTTCGAACACTAGTCACGACATTGTTGTACATGTCCTTAATGAACCCGACGTACTTCGTTGGGACTTTATGTTTGTCCAAAGCCCACTACATAACATTCCTTAGTATTTTATCATAAGCCTTCTCCAAGTTAATAAAAACCATGTGAACATTCCTTGGTATTTTATCATAAGCCTTCTCCAAGTTAATAAAAACCATGTGTAGGTCCTTCTTCTCCCTATACCGCTCTATAACTTGTCTTATTAAGAAAATGACTTCCATGGTTGACCTTCCGGGCATGAAACCAAATTGGTTTATAGAGACCCGCGTTATTGCTCTCAAGCGATGCTCGATAATTCTCTCCCATAATTTCATAGTATGGCTCATCAACTTAATTCCCCGGTAATTAGTACAACTTTGAATATCCCCTTTATTCTTGTAGATCGGTACCAATATACTTCTCCTCCACTCGTCAGGTATCTTGTTCGATCGAAAAATATGGTTGAACAGCTTGGTTAGCCATACTATAGCTATGTCCCCAAGACATCTCCACACCTTGATTGGGATACCATCTGGTCCCATCGCCTTACCTCCTTTCATCCTTTTCAACGCCTCTCTGACCTCATATTCTTGGATTCTCCGTACAAAGCGCCTATTGGTGTCATCAAAAGAGTCATCCAACTGAAAGGTTGTGTCCGTATTCTCACCATTGAACAATTTGTCAAAATACTCTTGTCATCGATGTCGGATCTCATCCTCCTTCACCAAGAGATGCTCCCTTTCATCCTTAATGCACTTAACTTGGTTGAAGTCCCTTGTCTTTCTCTCACGAACCCTAGCCATCCTATAAATGTCCTTCTCTCCTTCCTTCGTACCCAAATGTTGGTAAAGATCATCGTACGCTCTACCCTTTGCCACACTTACAGCTCGTTTTGCAGTCTTCTTTGCCACCTTGTACTTCTCTATGTTGTCCACACTCCTATCATGGTACAGGCGTCTATAGCATTCTTTCTTCTCCTTAATAGCCCTTTAGACTTCCTCGTTCCACCACCAAGTATCTTTAGCCTCGCCTCCACTTCCTTTGGTTACTCCACACACCTCTGAGGCCACCTTCCGAATGTTGGTTGCAATCTTCTCCCACATGTTGTTTATGTCCTCTTCTTCCTTCCAAGAGCCCTCTTTGATAACCCTTTCCCTGAATACCTCTGACGTCTCCCCTTTCAATTTCCACCACTTTGTTCTTTCAATCTTAGCTTGTTTATCCCTACGGGCACGCACCTGAAAACGAAAGTCTGCCACCAAAAGCTTCTGTTGAGAAACAACACACTCCCCTGGTATCACCTTGCAACCCAAGCATGCTCATTTGTCCTTTCTTCTTGCGAGGACAAAGTCAATCTGACTAGAGTGCTGTCCGCTACTGAAGGTCACTAGATGAGATTCTCTCTTTCTAAAGAAAGTGTTGGCTATCATCAGGTCAAAATCTCGTCTGTGTTGACTGTTAATAAATTACCAAATTACACAGTGCCCACCACAAATCTTTTACAAGATCCATTGCCAAATTTCGCATAGCCGCAGTTCTAACAAGTCAGTGCCAGAGGTCAAGCTTCACTGCTTAAACCAATCAATCTAAAAAAAGGGATTCTAGAAAGCATATGATTGAACTTTTTTTCCAGAACGGTAAAACCAAAGAGTTTGAAAGGGTTAACACACACACACACACACACACATCAGTCCACACATGCATGCAACTGAGAATGCAAGGACTAATTGACTGCCTGATTTGATCAGGCAGAAAAAACACACAGCTCATTAGCATGCCCCTAACCCTGGTAATCCAACTATTGAAACCACAAGAGCTATATATTCCAGGTAAAGAGAAGAAGTGGATCAATGACAGGGTCTGGGCCATGTGAATGTGTAAGGAAGAAACGAACTAAAGTAGTGTGCACTTGACATGCATGTGGAGCGGCTCATTTCTCTGGTTCAAACGCATCACTTTGATCCCATGCAGAAAAACCCGGTGCCACCATGATGTGCACTTGACAGAGGCTAAGGAGTTTCTTTGCTGAAAGGAGAAAAAGGTCTAATATGTCCTATTAACATTTCTTTTATTAAAGCTAAGGGCCTGTTTGGGTACCAAGGGCTAATTGTTAGCTATCTAAAAATTAGCCCTTGCCCATCCAAACAGGAGGCTAATAGTTGGGCTAATTTTTTAGCCAACTCCAGCTAGTTTGGGCTAATTTTTAGCCCCAACTAGTAACTAGCCCTAGCTGATCCAAACAGGTCCTAAGGAATATCATGAAGCAGCAGCAACAATGCTGTAACAGCAACAGCTGCTGGACTTCTAAACAGCCTTGCAGTTGGGCATTACTCAATCTATAACTCTACATCATAAAGACATGTATGTGGTGTAATCTATTAGTGACACAAGCAGCACCAGGGTTGGTGCAATGCAAACAAAGCTTGAATCTTTAAGAATCTGGAAAGCTTCGAAATGCTACCATGCACACGTAAATCATCACTTGCAAAGTTTTCCAATACTGGGCATTTGAGAAGGCAATCAACATACCTGCTACTGCTAGCCCTCTTCGGGTTCTAGATCTTGACCTAAAAAATAAAATTTTGTTTAAAGACCTTTGTTTACCAGAAATGAAAAAACAGAACATTTGTTTAAAGAAAAACCGTTGTACCTTCACTAGTGCGATCTTTGGTCTTGAATAGCCAATCTTTCCCACAAACAAGTGCCTCGAGCATTTCCGGCGTTAGTGAGCTTCTATGGTCTCCAAGAATTCTTCCTCCAAGACTAAAAGCAGATTCAGACGAAACGGTGCTAAGGGGAATAGAAAGAAAGTCTCGAACCATAGTTGACAGTACAGGAAACTTGTCTGATTTTCCCTTCCACCAAGCTAGGATATCAAAATCCTCATTATCCTCCTCGATCTCTTCTTCTAAATATGCATCAATTTCAAATTTCGGTGCCCGTGCAACTCTTCGTCGTGATTTGTATTGAGCAAATTCTTCTTCAAGATTTCTTTTTCCAAGAATCAGTGACCCCTCATTAACAAAGGCTTCATTAGCAGGCGCCATCATATCCACACTACTTTTCCTTGCACATCGTTGCTCATACAATGTGAAGTACTTTCTCATCCACTCTAAGGCATGCTTCACATGCATATCAATCTGATTTGTATTATTGCACACCTTCTGAAAGAAGAAATCTAAGTAGTCAGCCTTCCTTCTTGGATCTAATATAGTGGCAATGACTAAGACAAGGTTAAATGCAATCTCTTTCTTCTTTCTCTTTTTTTTAACTACATTGTGCAGGTTATCTTCATCAGGATTCCAATATTTCTCAAACTTGGAATGCATGGAAGCAGCCAACTCCTTGAGCAGATCGGTACTTTGCCAAGCTGGGTCCTTCAAGGCATAGAGGATGGAAAGCACTAAGGGCAAAAACTTATGTGATGTAGGCTTCCTATGAGCTGACATAGCGAGTGTAAGTTCTTCAAATACCTTGAGAAATTCACAAATTGCTGCTGCCTTTGCCCACTCTTCCTCAGTAGGTAAAACTTCAAGATATCTAGGAGCATAGGAAATAAGGACAGCTTGGTATTTTAATGATTCCCTAAGCATTTTGAAGGTTGAGTTCCATCGGTTTGGGATGTCAAGGTAGATAGCGGACTTTGAGGCTAAACCCATCCCATTTGCAAGCGAATTGAACGCTTGAAGTCTTGAGACAGAAGAATCAATATGCTTCAGCAGCTCACGGATCTTTTGTATTGTTGTATGGATCACTGTCATCCCATCCTGAACCAAGATGTTGAGAATATGAGCAGAACATCTAACATGTAGATGTTCACCATCAAACAATAACTCATGTTTATGATTTGTTATCAACTCCTCACATGCTGAAGTGTTATTGCTTGCATTATCTAATGTCAAAGTAAACAATTTATCCATTATATCCCATTCTGTCAGGCACCTCACTACTTCTTCAATTGCAATGCCGGAGTGAGGATACTCTAGTTTTTTAAACCAAATGATTTTTTTCTTGATCTTAAATTCTGCATCAATGTAGTGAGCTGTTACAGCCATGTATTCTACGTTCTGCGATGATGTCCATATATCTGATGTCAAGCAAACACGAGAATCCAAATTCTGAAGTTCAGTATAAAGCTCTTTCTTTAGCTCCTCAAATTTCTGGAAGCAATCATTGTGGATTGTTTGTTGTGGTTGACCCTTGACTATGAAAGTTGGTTGCATTGTGTTAATCCATGGCTGCAAGTACGAGTCTTCGAATTCCAGAAATGGAATCTCAGCATGAATTAAATACTTGATCATCTCTTGACGACAGAGGTGGGGATCAAAGACAAAATTTGCATCTAATGGTTGTTTGCTCATGCTTGCTTGAAATCTCTTTCTGGTATCACTCTCAATTGATGGGCAAGAATTGGCAACATGGCCTCTAAGACTACTAGTACCAAACTTGGTACTCAATTTCAGTTGACAGTACTTGCAAACAGCTTTTAGCTCACCATCCACATCAACCAAGGCTTTCTCAAAATGTTCCCAGACATTGGACCGTTTACGACGTGGCGTCAAAGATGTTTGACCCTCTTCACTATCATGAGTTCCTGAACCCTCTGATGTATTGGTAGACATTTCACCTGAAAAAGGTATGAGAATTTATAATTATTTAAGCTCTGAAGTAACCAGACTTAAGATTAACTAGCAATCTAATTCAAAATTTGCATAACTAAAAAGGTAGCTAGCTAGCAGTGACAAGTGACTCAATAAATAGACTGCTAAAGCAATAAGTAGCATGGTAAGCAGCTAGCACTAAGTACTAACAAGCAATATAACACTAAGTAAAGCTGTAAGAAAGCAACCTAATGTGATATCAGTAGTACCAAATTTTTGATAGACAAATTATACAGCTAGTAGTGATAACCAATTTACCACACACAAACAGTTCACAGAATGTTTTCTCCAATCCCAACACAATGTTTTCTCAGACCCTTTCCCCTCTCTTCACTGTTGTACATACACAACACAATTTGATTGCAGACACAAAATGAAAGAACTTCCACGTAGTGCAAGAACATAAGCATGGAAAAATTCAGTTGCTATGATTGCTGTCAAATCAAAGTGGTACCCTGACTAAGATACTTATGGTCCTGACTCCTGAATCAGAACAGTCTCTCAAATTGGACCAACATTGCAAATTCTACATCAAAGGGATTCCAGCTCCAGAGCCTTAATCACAGCATCGCAAGTTCTATATCAGTAGCCACAATACTCATCAAAGGTTGACTAACCATGTAACCTTTATCATAACAATTTATGAAAAGTTCATTTATGCAGCAAATAAAGGAACATACAAAAGGGTGGCACTTGTCGAGAACTATTTTACCAGGTCTGATGTAACTAAAGAATGCACCACTTAGTGCAGTAAAGAGTTTCCAGCTCCAGAGCCTCCTAGCCTGCAGCAGCTTAATTCCCGACCTGCATCCAGTTCAGCAGCAGACTAAAAGTGAGGGGAATATCTGATTCGTCGTCTATGGCGAACACTCTTCCCTTGTAGTTCAGAATCCTTGTGAGTTCACCTATTGCAAGTGTGCAGGAATGCAAAATGGAGTCAAGCTGTGTATTCATATGCATGCACCGATAACCATGAGATGAGAAGTTTGGATGCTCACTTAGAAGATCTGGCTTCAAGTCAGTGGTGAGCTGGACGGGGATCAGACGGTCCTTGCTGTCCCGAGGGCAAAGGACAGCATGTGAATCGTCCAAATTAGCAACTATCAAGTAATCACCCTGTGCATAAGGACAATAGGGCAACAGAATAAGTCATATGTATGATTTAGATATGCTGATTAAACTGTTCAAAAAATATCTTGTTTTAACGGTTAAGGTCTCATTTTCAGTACCTGTATTCAATATTAGGCAGTGGTTGTACAAGTAAATCAGTAGTAAAGTAACATCAGTTGCATCAGTACCTGCCTAACAGCGACTGCAGTTGTGCCGCTACAAATGCAGATACAAGGAGTACGCCTTGCGTCGCCGTTGTACGTGCCGGCAGATCCGTGGACGCTGCTGCGACGCGCCGAAGCGAGCGAGGCCCCTGGCGGTGGTTATGTTTGTGGGCTTCGAATTCCTAAATCAAGGGCACGCCACATGTTAACCAATTCCACCCAAAACTACAATCAGATGGTCATGCTGCAACTGCACCAACTGACTGCAAATTCTATACAAAGAGGTGACGAAACATACTTGTGGACACGGGATTCAACACCAGAGCTCTTGGCCCTGAGGAGGTCCGAGGTCGGGGTGCGGAGCGTACCCTTGGGCGGCGGAACTCCCCACCAGAAGCAGCAGCCGCGACGGCGCAGGGGGCGGTAGGGTTTCGGGCCTCCTCCTGGGTGCGGTAGAGCTGGAGGTCGAGGATGGAGGCGGTGTCGACGCCCTCGATGGCTACGTGAGTGGGCTTCAGCCCATTAGCCAAAAACGGGTTTGAGCCAAGGGTTGAAACCATTATGCACCCAAAACTTATCCAGACCATTTTGACTTCAAAACCAAACCGTTGGCGGAAGCCAGCCCATTATCACTAAACCAGAGCCTAGCCATGACAAGACCACACCATCAAAACCAAACCGGTTGCACACCGAACCATTAGGCCTTCCGCAGTGTGTCATGAGAGTGATGCTCAAAAGTGTAGAGAGAGAGTGTTTGGCATCACTCCATGCTTATTGGGAGTGAAGCCTCAAAAGTATAGAGCGATTCACCGATGTCCAAATTATAAAATATATTAATTCACTATAGCAAAAAGGTGACAGTTGGTCAGAACGGTTACATCCCATCCAATTTCATACAATTGAGACCGTTGGACACACAGATCTTCAAACTACACATGACCGTTGGCAAAGGTCTATATAGGTCTGTTTGGTTACATGGCTTCCTTCTAGCCTGGCTAGGAAATAAACCAGGCTAGCCTAAGGCTGTCTCCAGTAAGCTAAGATGGACTTGTTTGGTTGTTTACACAATCTAAGTCCTGGCTAGCATCTAGGTTGTTTGGTTGGCTGCTTTGGCTTGGATAGAGTCACTTCTTCTTTGTGCAGATAACTTCGCCACCTTTGAAGCAATTCGTCTAACACGTGGTGAGCGTCACTTCTCTGCAAATCGGAGCTAGGGAGATGGCCGGCATGTCAATTCCACCAAAGCAAAAGATGAACCATCAAGTAACAACGACAATTAGAAAGGGAATAGTTTAATACAAGTTGCAATCTTGCCGCTTATGATCTAGTACTACTGCTAGCCTCTTGTCGCCCTCTCGCACATGAGGAGATGGGTCAATAGCTGTTGACGGTAGTTAACAAATATTATAAACCGTCAATATAACTTATATAAGGGTATGAAAATAATCACCAACAAATGTTTAGGGGTTTAAACTAACAAATTCTACGAGTTTTGGTGAATCTATATTTTCTGCAGGGTTTATCCAAAAAACCATCAAGGTAGACATAGATGTCAGACTTAATCGTGATTATCTACAGGATAAACAACTCTAGAAGGTTCCAGAGAACACCACACCGAAGCGGAGGGCGAGAGACCGCCAGGTGGGGCCGGCCAGTCCCACCCTTAGGCCGACCGATCAGGGGCCCCACCTGTCAGCCTCTGCCTTGCTATGTCGGTTCTCCACCGCCTTAAGGATTGCATCTACGCCGTTTATTTAAGTCAGCTTGATCCGAGGGCTCAGGATTGACACTACGGCCTATATATACCAGCCCCTGCCACCCCCTAACTCCCTAAGGCAATAAGTCATTTGAGAAGAAAGAAACCCTAATCATCCTCAGAGCACCATCATATTCTAGGGCATAGCTAGTTAGGCTAGGTCTAGAGGAAGTCAAGCAAGTTTCGCTCGGATTCCTGATCGTGTCAAGAGCGTGGTTTGGTATAATCTTTGTATCCCATCTCTTTTGTATCTCATTACTTTTATATGTTTGCTACAATTGTTATGACATTATTATTCATATTGTTTATGTTCCTAGTTATCATGTTCATCGTCTACTTTGATTATATGTTTAGCATAGCTAGATTATCATCATGTTCAAGCATAAGTTCGTATAGCGCTCGCTCTAAAGTACACTGGGGTGAGTGGTCGACATTGTGTAAGCGTGGTGCTTATATGTTGTTTGCCTGTGGATACACCTTATATTCCGGGCCATGTGGTTGATCGCGGATGTGACACTCTCGTTAAGTCATTTGTAGTCCACTCCCCGAATATAGGTCTACAAGTAGAATCTAGTTACGAAGGAAGACAAGCTTTGTTCTTAATCTTCCTTAATAATATCCCTTATATGTAGATATGAAGTTGATCTTAGCCATGATTAATAAGTATAATTGCACTAATCTATGTATGCTTTGACTTGTAATTAAGAATGACTTAGGAATTATTCCTCTAATACTCCACTTAACCATGCTAATGCCATATAAAGGAGTACTCTGAGTGGTCAATGATTAGTTATTATGTACCATTTATATATACATTTACCTCTTGACTTATCCCTGTTGTGAGTAGAATATTGGTTATGGTTTATTTCTCCATCAATAGCATAAGTTATCAATACATGTCCTTGTCAGACCTTTCATGTGGTAAAAATATAAATAACGGTATCTGGAATACTCTCGGGTGAAGTGCTACAATGGTATATTATCTGTGCGCTTGCAGATCCCTTTCATTCATATACATATATATTCTTTCTAGTCACATAAAATAATAAAAGAACTACTTAGTATTATTCTAGTAGTAATACTAACTAGTACCAACAAGCATCTTCGACATCATCACTAGGGATGACAACTTGGTAAAGTAATGTTAAGAGATGTAGACATATATTAGGTGGCTACTAAAACAAGTGACAAGTTAATAAATACCAACAAGCATTTTTTGCGCCGTTGTCGGGGAAGGTAGCTAAACAAAGGAATATTGATAAACTTATACTTATTGATGTGATCGAGATAAACCATTGACCTTTGCTCAAATAGGCTTACCCTTGTTCTGTCTACTTTTATATCTTATGCAGGGTAATGTATGACCGGTTTTGACCTTCCAACAAACTACGTTGAAGATCCAGAAGCATTAATCAGGAGAACTAGAGCCAAACTAAAGAAAGTCACAGCTTTAGAGTTGGAAGACAACCAAATAAGGTGAAGCTTAACACCTGTGGCAGAACCGCCTAATCTAATGCCTTTCAGGAGTACTCGTCTTCCATTAGACACTAAGTACTCAGGGGAGGACACTAAATCACGCGGTTCCATCGGGCACACCCTAGGAGAGAACCCGAAAATCTATATTTTTCCATTAGGATCACAAATAAGAGAATAAAGCTTACAACATTCTTAACCATTTCTTACATCACTTTTAATACAACATCAGAGTATAATATTTATTGTTATAACAGCGGAATATAATCATATTATCAGAGTTATGAACAATTTAAGTTAACAACGGAATATAAACATGTGATCAGAATTACAGCGAAAATAAATATCTATTCATGATATGATGAAGCATCGATATATAAACCGTGACAACAGATTATAAAACTTTCATTTATAAAAACCTTTAGTGAGAGTTATAAATAAAAACAATGATCGCATCGTAAAGAAAATCATCTCTGAGCCCACCAGGAGGAATCCACACACAAGAGTCAGCTCTAGCATCCACCTGTCACCTGCAACAGGGGGAAATAAAACCTTGAGTACTCAATTATACTCAGCAAGACTTACCCGACAGGAGAAAAGAAAAGACTCCAAGGATATACAAGGCTATCTGGCTTGTGGGTTTATTGCATCTGCAGGAGCATTACTAACAGTGCATCCTCATATTTGATTTTTATTAACAGTGCATTAGTTCATTAACTAACCATTCTATGTAAGCACTTATGCTACTTTCAAGCAGGTGGTAAGCAATCATATTTCCTTTTTTCATCTTTCATCCTCTAGTTCTTACTACAGTGCTAGGCCGTAGACAAGTCGGACCGGATTGTCCGGCGATTCGCGAATCAACGCCCCCAGCTGGGTACCCCAAAAACACACGCCCCGCTTGTACCCTAGGCATAAGCAGGACCAACCCACTACCCTCCTGTCACGGGGTCCAAGTCCCTATCCAAACTGGGACTCTAAGCCCCTACCCCTGAGTCCCGGACTCAGTGCGGTGCAAGGACCTCCTAACCCAAAAACCACCCTGACAGTCGGTCCGGAAAGAGCCAGAATCCATGATAAGAGAGTAACAAGTCTTTCAAATGCCCATACCTAAGTATGTGCTCAGGATAATAAGTCTGTGACTTGCCTAGAGTCTTATGCAATGGCCGGTCCTTAACCGACACAGATAGGGAAAACAGTGTAAACAAGCTATGCCACGTTGGCCGCAGGACACAACCTCTTACACCCACCAATACACAAACCATATCCCTGCCCGGTCACCATTTTTCCTTTCCACCATTTATATTTTCCAAGTGATAATAATACAGTAATACATTTTCTATCTCTCGCGAGTGACAGGCAATCACTCGACTTTTACCGGAGTCCTATAGCATAGCAATATACACGATCCTGTCATACAAGTAAGACTCATAGGATAAAGATATATATATATATATGCAAGTGGGTTTCATTCAACTCCTTAAAACTTAATGCACAATTATAATTTAAAGTGTAGAAAAGTAGGGGTTATGCACCGGGACTTGCCTAGGTAAAATATAATAAGAAGTTAGCTTTCCATCATGGCGACACGATCTCCAAAAGCACCATTTCTCCAGCAACTCCCGATGACTCCACGATCCATCGACGTCCCTATTATGATATGCAATGCGATGCAATGCAAAGACATAATTAATCGACTGCAACCGTGACTCGTAAAATACGATTTATGCCTCTCAAGTTAACGAGCTAGTTCTAACGACGACCGTACTTAGGCTACATATCCATGTTGTCGAATAAGGCGTTACGTCCCAATAATTATTTTAGTTATACAAACTCAAGTTGTTTCTTTATTCTATTCTATCAATTTAATCATTATTCGAAATAGGACGTCATTATCTACCGAGCAAACTAATTATTCTGGAGCTACAAAAATTACAATGAGCAGCTAATAATATTAGTAAGTTACTGTAAAATTCTCAGAGTCAACACTATCACCGATTTATCACAGAAATTCCTACAAGTTCACCTTTTAACAATATTAAGCATGTTAAAATAATTAGAGCAACCCTAAAAACCGAATCTATGTGAACAAAATACACTATTAGATAGATCATGATTTTCGAAACTCAACAAAACTAGTTTAACCATTTTTAAACACCTACACAATTTTATATTGATTTTAAAAGTTTGCTTCAGCATTAAATTAGAAAATACCTCAAAATGAAAAAGGGCCGGCGGCAACTAAACTGGCCCAGCAGACACGCGCGTGGCCTGCTAACCAGGCGCGGCGGCCCAGGCGAGCGGGCGGCCAGCGGCCCAGCGGCAGGCAGGCTTAGGTGGGGACGCGAGCGCGTGGCCCAGTAGAGATCGGCAGCCCACGTAGACGCGCGGCCCAGGCGGGCCGTGGCGCACGGCGCGATCAGCCCGGACACGGCGGCCACAGGCCGGCCCAGCACGTGGCCTGCCCAAACCAGGCTAGTGATTTTGCAAAAATGACCCTGCATTTACCATAAATTGATCCTCAGTCCACATACACTATTCCTGTGAGTCACGTTTATGCACTTAGAACCCCCAAAAAGCTTCTAATTACACATTCTCACCTTCTCTTCTTCTTCTACGAACGGAGGAGCAAAGGAGCACCGGCCGGCGATCAATCTCGGCCAGGGAGGGCACGGTGACGGCGGAAAACCGGCCACAGGGCAGTGGCAGACCTAGGCGCGCACGGGCATGGCCAAGGTATTCCCTGCTATGGCCCACAGAGGCACGATCGCGCGCAGCGTCGGGCGCGACGGCCGACGGCCGGCGGTAGCGGTGGTGGTGCTACTGCGGGGCGCGGTGGCTGGCGAGGGTGGGTCCCACACACTGAGTGGACGTGGCATGCCCTAGGCCAGACCCTGCTCGTGTCGGGGCAGGGCGCAATGGCCCGGCTGCATGCGCGCAGCGCGGTGATGGTGTGAACAGGAGGCCGCGGTGGCTCTAGGCGATGCGGCTATGGTGAGCACGCATGGGGCATGGCACTAGCGAGGCAGAGGAGATGGTGTCGATGTCCAAGCGTAGAGAGGCAGAGTGGTGGAACAACGTGGATGAGCTCAAGCCTTGCGGTGGCATCAGCAGTAGGAGCGGTGGCATCAGTAGTAGGAGCGGTGGCGTCGCGGCCACGGATGACGGAGCAGCGCGAGGAGGTGCACGGCCACAACCGGGCTCGCTAGGCCACAGCACGGACCAAGGCAGAGCTTGGCATGGCAGCCATACACGGCCACTAGGGGAGGTGATGACGATGGCCACGGCGCGCCAGAGGTGGCTGCGGTGATGCGGCGCAGGCAACACGGTCACGGGAAGCTGTGGGGCTATGCTCCAGCGTAGGGAAGGGAGGGGCGGTGCTCACACGCGGTGGCCGAGCGACGGCCAAAGGCGTAGCAACGGTGGAGCACAACGGGTCCGGACGCGCTCGCGAGAGGGGAAAGGGGAGAGACAACGGGCAGCGACGGTGCTTCGGAAGCTCAAGAAGGGCTTGACTGGAAGAGGGAAAAGAGGAGTAGAGACACGCAGAGGTGTACAGCGTGGGTAGTAGCAAGGACGCGAGCGGGGCTCACTCATGGTGGGTAGCTATTCAAAGTGAGGCTCGATAGGGAAAAGTCGCCATCACCGCATAGCCTAGGGCCAGACGGCCCTGTCGCAGCGGCAGTGGTTCCTGTCCGCGGTAGGTGAATTAAAAGGCCAGAAGAACGCCACGATGACCTGGCGATGGTAGCCACGACCTCGGCCCGACCCTTTGCGCGGCATAGCAGCCTGACACACGAAGCAGCAGTGGCACGACTCCTACTCAATAACGTGTGCCAGAGTACATACGTGAGGGAGCATGCTGCAGCCGAACACATGGGCGTCGCGTGGCTCTGCTGCTGCGTGCCTGTGGATGAGACGACATGACACGGATGTGAACAGCGATACGCTGCCGGTAACTCCAAAAGATCTAAATCCTACCAAAAAATATTTCACGCAATAGCCCATACTACATACCAAGCCATGGAACAAAACATTAGATGTTATGTTATTATTTTAAGCAAAACAAATCACCACAAACAATGCTTTAAAATATAATTTCAAATTTTTACTGTTGACATGAGAAGCTGGTTTATAAAAATTGTTTTCATGCTCAATCAAATAAACGAGCCATTCGTCATTTGTTTGCTATCAGACGTTTTTAAGCACTAGTCCATACCTCATACTAATTCATAGAAACAAAACATCTAGGAACTAATTAACCCGTTATTCAGTGTAATTCGCTAAAATTGACACTTTTAAACATAAGTTAAATTTTAACATTTGAGGAAATCATTTCAGAAATTTTCTTAGACCTAAATCTCGATGCTAAACAAGATCGTAACACCAGGGTGTTACAACCAACCCCCTTAAAAAGAATCTCGTCCTGAGATTCAAAGCAAGAACCAGAAGAGGGAAAACACGATTACATTTCGTAGATCAGAGATTACACGAAAGATTACACGACTTTAGATGCTAAACCACACAGGGATTTAGAGATACATGGTTAAGAGCAACCTAATCCAACCGAGACATAATCCAGAAGTCAAGATAGCCGAGGACAATGGAGAAACAACAAGATAATGAGGATCCAAAACATGGCATAGGTCCAACAGATCCAGAAACATGAGACTGAGAAGTCAAACATCATGAACCCTAAGATCGAACTAACCAACGGTAGACTTGAACTTCTTCAAAACCAGATCCTTTCTTCTTCTCAGATTACACAATCACCTCTGACTGGCAAACCTAGTTCCACGAACAACGACTGGATCTCGTAGCTCCACTCTGAATGCAAGGGGAATGGGGATGAAGAAGAAGAGCAAGGATCAAGGGCATTTTATAATGGTGAACGGAGGTGGGGCACAACACCCCGGAAGTAGAGGTGGCGTGAATGCACTACACAGATGAGTCATGCTGTGGAGATAAGATCGAACATGGTGTGCTTCCTGCGTGAGTGGTAGAGGGGGGAAATAAAGGAGAGGGAAAAGGGGGGGTCCGGTATGGGGGACGAGGCACGGAGGTCGAGAGTTGACCGGATGCTGGGGAAAAGGGAAATGCACAGTGCACGAAGACGGCGAGTACGGCACGATGCCGAGACTACATGAGAATGGTGCGCTAATGGGCCTGACACAGATGACATCCGTAGGGCACTGAAAGGTCCTTGTTTGGTTTTGGTAATTGAGTGACAACTTAGGTGGACTAATTGTGTTTATGTGAGATACACAGGTGATTAGTCCACAGGTACATGTGTGTGAGCAACATATGCCATGAAGGTGAAAATGGCTTGGAGATGTTGCAAAGCTCACACATGTGATGATGAAGGAGCTTATTGCACATGAGACATGACATTGAGTCATGTGATCAAGGTGGAGAAGATCAAGACAAGACTTGGCTTGATGGACCGGTTGCAAGCGTGAAGGGCAAGTCAAAGGCTTTGGAGTGATGGACCGCGTGGCGGTGAAGCTTGAGCAAGACTTGGCGCCGATGGACGATGGCAACGGTGAAGAGCAAGTGAAGTCAAGATCGATGAACCAATATGATCACGTGATGATATGAAGTGGATCATATCATTGTTGATCGTGTTGGTGCATGTGTTGCATCGACATTGAAGGAGATGGAATGGAATGCGCAAGGCAAAGGTATAACCTAGGGCATTTCATTTCACCGGTCATAGGTGTGTAGAGAAGTTTATGACCGGGTTTAGGATAGATGGCCGTACTATCAAGAGGGGCAAACTTGTTTGCATATCGGTCATCTAGTGCCACTCGAGTGATCTAACTTTGCATTGTCGCTAGGATCGAGTGGCGTGGCAAGTTGAGTGGCTAACATCCTTTGGGAAATGATTGTGAAAATGCTAACACACATACACATGGTGGTGTACACTTGGTGGTGTTGGCACATTTACAAAGGAGGTGGTGTTTGCAGGGGTGAGATGGGTTTGGGTCTCTCTCTCCCTCCCGCCGAGCTTGTTCGGCGGGATTCGGCGCTTTCGGGAAAATGGAATGTCTATTTTCTATTGCGCCGGATGCAAATTCTGGTGGTTAGCACTTTGGTGCAAGGGTGAAGAGAATGGAGAAGATGCTGGCGTCGGTCAACTGACCGGACGCTGGATCTGAATGCACCGGACGCTGGAAGGCTGCGTCCAGTCAGGCTGACATACGGTGACGCAGTAGCTGGAATGTGACCGGACGCTGGCTGCGTCCGATCGCGTTCGACCGGACGCGTCCGGTCATGCTCGGGAGCTTACTGGAAACGACCGGACGCTGAGGGTCCAGCATCCGGTCAGTTGAAGCTGCTGCGTCCGGTCAGGTCAAGTGACCGTTGGAATCGGACACGTGGTCGTCTGTGGGCGACCGGACGCTGAGGTCCAGCATCCGGTCAACATGACCGGAGCGTCCGGTCGGCCCGACCGTTGCCCAGTGAAGGGGTAACGGCTAGTTTAGCCCTTGGGGCTATAAATAGAAGTGGCCCTCAGCCATGGCTGGAGCTGAGCACCTCAAGGGACTTAGTGTCCATGCTTGTGAGTGCTTGGGAGCCCTCCATCACACATATACTTGATAGTGATCATTCGATTGTGTGAGTGAGCGATTCTAGTACGATTGCATCATGAGGTTGCATCGAGTGGCACTAGGTGATCGAGTTGCAAGCCGGTGGTGCTTGTTACTCTTGGAGGTTGCCACCTCCTAGATGGCTTGGTGGTGGTCTCCGTGGAAGCCCGCAAGAAGCTGGTGCGGCGCTCCGGAGAAGTGCTTGTGAGGGGTACTTGTGCTCGCCCCGCGGGAGCCGCGAAGAGCAACTCTAGTAAAGCGTGTCATTGAGCTACCCTCACTCAAGGGGTAGGTTCTTGCGGCGCCCGACGTGCGGGCTTAGCGGGTGATGCTAATTAGCCGCCGAACCACCAAGTGAGCGGTCGACACAACGGGGACTAGCGTGTTGGCAAACACGTGAACCTTGGGAGAAAAATCATCGTGTCAACCTTATTCTTCCCGTTGGTTTGCATCCCCATTACACAAGCTTGCAATTACTTTTATACATATTAAGCTTGTGTAGTTGCTCTAGTAATTAGATAGCTTGTGTAGCTTGCTAATTACCTTCTTGCTTGTGTAGCATAGAAGTAGCTCCCTTGCGTGGCTAATTTGGTTTTAGTAACCTTGTTAGTCACATTGCTTAGTTTGTGTAACTAAGTATTTGCGCTCTCTAATTAGGCATTGGTTGCCTTGTTATTGAGCATTGCTAGTGAGCTTAGTTAGCTTTGTGCTTTTGCTTACTAGCATGTGTAGGAGCTCCCTTGTCGCTTAAAGTACTAGTGGCATAGGTTTGTGTAACCTTGCTCCTAGAATTGTTTAGGAGAGCTCTAGCTAGCCCGGCACCTTTGTTGCATAATTGTTATCTTTGCAAGGTGCTAGTGAACATATATAGTGGGGTATAGTCTTGGCTAGACCGATAGTTTTAATTCCGCATTTGTATCGGTTAGCCGACGCGATTAAGTTTTAGAAAAGACTATTCACCCTCCCTCTAGTCGCCATCTCGACCCTTCAGGCACGCAGCGAAATAACCTGGCATGCGTAGTGCGGTCAAACTAAACACAGGGCTTGGGACATGACGTCCACTCAGGCTTCTCTAATCGCTCCCACCTACCCCCGGGCTAACTTTCCTTTCTTCTTGTTCTTTCCCTTCCTTGACCACATCCGTCTTTCATGTAAACTAAGACCATGTCATACGTTCTTCCTCCAAAACCACCTCCTCTTGTTTACTTTGAGAGAACACTATTTCCTCAACCCGTTGTGGATTTCCCATTCGAACACCCGAATATTTTCAAGAAGAATATTTGTAGCAAAAGTAGTACAGCAGTGTAACTTGGTAAAGGTACTTGGTCAACAACCTCGATACCAGCGCATGCCGAGCAGCATCACCAAGTGGCAGCTGTTCCATAGGGGGGCCCTCGGTTTTGTCGCGGCACCATAAGCTATTAACCAGGCAACTACTACCAACTTACATGCAATGAAGGCAGTGGGGTCAAAGACCACAGAGTAAGGGGAGTATTGCAAGGAAAGATTCAACAACAAGGGTTCCCTTCACAATAAGGGACAAGGAATTCAAATACAATGACAGATTTGTTTTATAGAGATTCAAGTGTTCTACTAGGATATCCATAATTAGTCGATATAGTGTCCAATGTTCTCCAATCACGGCTAGTTTGCTAGCAGCTGAATGGTAACTTCTCTTGTAACCCGCTTAATATCGCCCTTGAAAACTTTAAGCACGTCTAACGAAACTTAAGGGTAGATGGACATAATAAACATAGAGAAATAAACAAAATGCACATTCCAACGGTCTTATACAGGTACATCATACAGGCATCCAGTCTCCCATTGATGGCACATCATTCACCTATGGTCGAAAGATCTCAACAACTACGGATGAAGAACAACATCAAGAGTACAATACCAGAGGACAGTAATGAAAGGCACTACTACTACGGGTACAACATCCAAGGCAACTAATCTACTCTATACCATGCATCTTCATTCCTGGGCTCGGCGGATTCTCCTACCATCCCGGCTATGGATCTGCATCTTCTCGTGGTAATGGCTGAGTGAGAGGAACCAAGGGTTCTACTTCTAACACTTCCGAGGGTGGGGGTACTGACGGTACTGCAACACTGGTTCTCCTTCTTTCTGGCGGGTGAACAGGGATCCCCTCCACGATCAAGGGATCCTGCCATTCAGCAGCCAGCGTCCTCCGCTTGGCCCTAGAGACAAGATAGGCCTCACCTAGCTGATGAACATGCTGATCTTCAGCCTCTTTTAAGGCTTCTGATATGACAGCCTCTCGACTCCCAACGGCTGCCGCACTGGCATGCGCTGCAGTAAGCTACACCTGGAGCATCCTGGAGAAGATCTCAGCTTCCTCGGCGTGCTGAAGGCACGTCCTCAACTTCGAGGCTTGAATCAAACTGCTCATCTAGAGCAAGTAGGTCTATGGTCAAGTGCACCACGGTAGGACTATCTTCTTGCGCATCCTGCCCTTGCAAAGCCTCCATGCGAGCCCTCCATGCCCGCCGATTCTTGTCCAAAGGTGGAAAGAACCTCATGGGGGTACGGGCAATGGGCTCTTCATAGATCTAGCAAAGGTACCGCAAGGCTTTACGGGCCACAACCTGGTAGGTGTTGATGAAGCGAAACCTGGTTGCGGTCATATTCTAGGCTTCAGTGAGGTCGAGGAACTCTTCACTCTTCCCAATGTAGACGGTAACCTCACACCGCTCGGTGCCATGCTCCTCATACTCACGGCCCTCATACTCGGGATGATCTTTGACTCTGAGCTTTTGCAGGGTGGTATGCAGGATTCTAGAAAAACCCTCAACGTTTAGGCAGTAACTACTAACCCAGGCTCCTGCCATTCCCGACGATGGTTGTGAAGAAGGACTAAGCGAAAAGCTTACTCAAAGGAAAAGCTAAGCGAGCTAAAGTGCGTCGAGTGGTGGTACCAATGGCTAAGTCAGGCCCTGCTTATAAAGGTAGAGCGACAGTGGTCCTGACGCAGTCCACCAGGGTTCCTGCATGGGATCACTATGAATGAATCGACCAAAATTTCATGCGTTTGAGGTGAGCGATGTCCGAGGCCATTACTGACTAGTACAACTGCAGGGCAAGTGTCCAACAAGAGCGTAGAAAAGAGTACGGGGAGACGTGGGTCACGACCAGCGTGAACCACGGGCGAACGCGGAGCACGAAGCCATAGTGCAGAAATAAATCCAGAACAGAAATGAGTCAGTCGTACACAATACGACACGCGTGACACCTATGGACGACGTATCTGCAAGCGATACGACACTACAATGCACAAAAAGGATATGCATGAATGCACGTCCTATACGCCCTTCCACTGTTGCCAACATATAGGGCAACCGTTCTCAGATTTTTGGCACATCGTTCTCTCCCTATAGCTAGTCGCTACCATCGGATTATGCTCGAGGTTAGTGTACCTGCAGAAAAATTGATTAGGCTTACCTAAGTCAGCAGAGTGCCATCTATCCTGGATACATAACCATAGTAATAGGGCTACTTATATAACTTCGCATAAAGACATCCTATTCTTTCGAAAAGAATTTGTTGTCAAATTTTCTTTTAGAAAAGGTTTTCGAAGCTTTATTTTCTCATTTACGCTCTGATACCACCTATGGCAGAACCGCCTAATCTAATACCTTCTCGGAGTACTCGTCTTCCATTAGACACTAAGTACTCAAGGGAGGACACCAAATCACGCGGTTCCGTTGGACACACCCTAGGGGAGAACCCAAAAATCCACATTTTTCTATCAGGATCACAAATGAGAGAATAAAGCTTACAACATTCTTAACCATTTCTTACATCACTTTTAATACAACATCAGAGTATAATATTTACTGTTATAATAGTGGAATGTAATCATATTATTAGAGTTATGAACAATTCAAGTTAACAGCGGAATATAAACATGTGATCAGAATTACAGCGAAAATAAATATCTATTCATAACATGATGAAGCATCGATATATAAACTATGACAATAGATCATAAAACTTTCATTTATAAAAACCTTTAGTGAGGGTTATAAATAAAAACTATGATCGCAGCGCAAAGAAAATCATCTCTGAGCCCACCAGGAGGAATCCACACACAAGAGTCAGCTCTAGCATCCACCTGTCACCTGCAACAGGGGGAAATAAAACCCTAAGTACTCAATTGTACTCAGCAAGACTTACTCGACAGGAGGAAAGAAAAGACTCCAAGGATATGCAAGGCTATCTGGCTTGTGGGTTTATTGCATCTGTAGGAGCATTACTAAAAGTGCGTCCTTATATTTGATTTTTATTAGCAATACATTAGTTCATTAACTAACCATTCTATGTAAGCACCTATGCTACTCTCATGCAAGTGGTAAGCAATTAGATTTCCTTTTTTCATCTTTCATATTCCAGTTCTTACTACGGTGCTAGGCCACAGACAAGCCGTACCGGATTGCCCGACGATTCACGAATCAATGCCCCAGCTGGGTACCCTGAAAACACACGCCCCGCTTGTACCCTAGGCAGAAGCAGGACCAACCCACTACCCTCCTGTCATGGGGTCTAGGTCTCCATCCAAACTGGGACTCTAAGCCCCCGCCCCTGAGTCCCAGACAGTCGGTCCGAAAAGAGCCAGAACCCATAACAAGAGAGTAACAAGTCTTCCAATCGCCCATACCCAAGTATGTGCTCGGGACAATAAGTCTGTGACTTACCTAGAGTCTTATGCAACGGTCGGTCCTTAATCGACACGGACAGGGAAAACAGTGTGAACAAGCTATGCCCGTTGGCCGCAGGACACAACCTTACACCCACCAATACCCAAACCATATCCTTGCTCGGTCACCATTTTTCCTTTCCACTATTTATATTTTCCAAGTGATAATAATACAGTAATACATTTCCTATCTCTCGCGAGTGACAGCCAATCACTCAACTTCTATCGGAGTCCTGTAGCATAGCAATCTACACGATCCTGGCATACTACTAAGACTCATAGGATAAAGATATATATATGCAAGTGGGTTTCATTCAACTCCTTAAAACTTAATGCACAATTATAATTTAAAGTGCAGTAAAGTAGGGGTTACGAACCAGGGCTTGCCTGGGTCAAATATAATCAGAAGTTAGCTTTCCATCATGGTGACACGATCTCTGAAAGCACCATTTCTATAGCAACTCCCGATGACTCTGCGATCCATCGACATCCCTATTATGATATGCAATGCGATGTAAAGCAAAGACATAATTAATCGACTGCAACCGTGACTCGTAAAATACGATTTACGCCTCTCAAGTTAACGAGCTTGTTCTAACGACGACCATACTTAGGCTACATATCCACGTTGTCGAATAAGGCATTACTTCCCAATAATTGTTTTAGTTATACAAACTCAAGTTGTTTCTTTATTCTATTCTATCAATTTAATCATTATTTGAAATAGGGCATCATTATCTACCTAGCAAACTAATTAATCTGGAGCTACAAAAATTATAATGAGCAGCTAATAATATTAGTAAGTTACTATAAAAATCTTAGAGTCAACACTATCACCGATTTATCACGGAAATTCCTACAAGTTCACCTTTTAACAATATTAAGCATGTTAAAATAATTAGAGCAACCCAAAAAACACACCGAATCTATGTGAACAAAATACACTATTAGATAGATCATGATTTTAGGAACTCAACAAAACTAGTTTAACCATTTTTAACACTTACACAATTTTATATTGATTTTATAAGTTTGCTTCAGCATTAAATTAGAAAATACCTCAAAAATGAAAAAGGGCCGGTGGCAACTAAACAGGCCTAGTAGCCACGCACGTGGCCTGCTAACCAGGCGCGACCCAACGGTGCGGTACAGGGCGTGGCGGCCCAGGCGAGCACGCGGCCAGTGGCCCAACGGCAGGCAGGCTCAGGTGGGGAGACGTGCGCGCGGCCCAGTGGAGACCGGCGGCCAACGCAGACCCACGGTCCAGGTGGGGCACGGCGCGTGACGTGATCGACCCAGACGCGGCGACCATAGGCCGGCCCAGCGCGCGGCCTGCCCAAATTAGCCTGGTGATTTTGTAAAAACGACCCTATGTTTACCATAAACTGATCCGCAGTCCACATACACTATTCCTATGAGTCACGTTTATGCACTTAGAACCCCCGAAAAGCTTCTAATTACACATTCTCAACTTCTCCTCTTCTTCTACAAAGGGAGGAGCAGAGGAGCACCGACCGGCGGTCAATCCCGACCGAGGAGGGCACGACGACGATGGAAAATCGGCCGTGGGGCAGCGGTAGACCAGGGCACAGACGGGCATGGCCAAGGTAATCCCTGTCGTGTCCCACAGAGGCACAACCATGCGCAGCGGTGGGTGTGGTGGCTGGCGGCAGCGACGGTGGTGCTGCTATGGGGCACGATGGCTGGCGAGGGTGGGCTCCTAGGCACTGGGTGGACATGGAGCACCCTAGGCCAGACCCTGCTCATGCCGGGGCAGGGCACAATGGCCCGGTAGCATGCGCGCAGCATGACGATGGCCCAAACAGGGGGCCGCAGCGGCTCTAAGCGATGCAGGCTACGATGAGCACGCATGGGGCATGACACTAGCTAGGCGGAGGTGATGGTGCCGACGCCCGAGCGTGGAGAGGCAGAGCGGTGGAACAACATCGGTCGACCTTGAGCCTTGTGGCGGCATCAGCAGCTGGAGCGGTGGCGTCACGGCCATAGACGACGGAGCGGTGCGGGGAGGTGCATGGCCACAACCGGGCTCACCTAGCCATGACGTGGACTGAGGCGGAGCTCGGCATGGTAGCCATACACAGCCGCAACAGGGGAGGCGACGACGGCAGCCACGGCACGCCAGAGGTGGCTACGGTGACACGGCACAGGCAACGCAGTCTCGGGGGCGCTGTGGGACTACGGTCCAGCGTAGGGAAGGGAGGGGCGGCGCTCACACGCGGTGGCTGGGCGACGGCCGAAGGTGCAGCAATGGTGGAGCACAGCGGGCCCGGGCGCGCTCATGAGAGGGGAAAGGGGAGAGACAATGGGCGGCAGCGGTGCTTCGAAAGCTCAAGAAGGGCTCGACTGGAAGAGGGAAAAGAGGAGCAGAGACACATAGAGGTATATAGCGTGGGCAGTAGCAAGGATGCGAGCGGGGCTCACTCACAGTGGGTAGCTATTCAAAGCGAGGCTCTGCAGGGAAAAGTCACCATCACCGCAGAGCCTGGGGCCAGACGGACCTGTCGCAACGACAGCGGTTCCTCCCATGGTAGGTGAATTAAAAGGCTAGAAGAACGACACGATGACCTAGCGACGGTAGCCATGACCTCGGCCCGACCCTTTGCGTGGCACAACAGCCTAACACACGAAGCAGCAGCGGCATGGCTCCTACTCAATAAAGCGTGCCAGAGTACATACATGAGGGAGCACGCTGCAGCCGAACACATGGGCGTCGCGTGGCTCTGCTGCGTCATGCCTGTGGGTGAGACGATGTGACTCAGATGTGAACAGCGATACGCTGCCGGTAACTCCAAAAGATCTAAATCCTATCAAAAAAACATTTCACGCGATAGCCCTTACTCCATACCAAGCCATGGAACAAAACATTAGATGTTATGTTATTATTTTACGCAAATCAAATCGCCACAAACAATGTTTTAAAATATAATTTCTGATTTTTACTGTTGACGTGAGAAGCTAGTTTATAAAAATTGTTTTCATGCTCAATCAAATAAATGAGCCATTTGTCATTTGTTTGTTATCAGACGTTTTTAAGCACTAGTCCATATGTCATACTAACTCGTAGAAACAAAACATCTAGGAACTAATTAACCCGTTGTTCAATATAATTCGTCAAAATTGACACTTTTAAACATAAGTTAAATTTTAACATCCGAGGAAATTGTTTCAGAAATTTTCTTAGACCTAAATCTCGATGCTAAACAAGATCGTAACACCAGGGTGTTACAACTCTAGAATTAGAAGCCATGGTTAACAAGACTCTCCACGAATTCTCTGCTCCAACTACAACCAACATCCGTACTAGATCAACAGTCGATATTGGAGATAATGGATTTGAGCTCTAACCAGCTCTCATCAATATGGTGCAAACAAGCCAGTTTTGTGGAAAGGCACATGAAGATGTGAGTGCCCATCTTCAATATTTTCTAGAGATCTACAACACTTTTACCATCAAAGGAATGACCAAAGATGACATACTACTTTGCCTCTTCCCATTCTCACTCTTGGGGAAGACGAAGCAATGGTTCCACGCCAACAAAGATAGAAACACTACATGGGATTACTGTTCCAATGCCTTCCTAGCTAAGTTTTTCCCACAGGCAAGACCAATGCTCTGCATGGGAGAATTTCAAGCTTTCAACAGCAACATGATGAATCTATCCCTGAGGCATGGGAACGCTTTCAAGACTACATAGCAGAATGTCCTCATCATGGGATGGAGAATAGGCTACTCATGCAGACTTTCTACCTTGGGTTAACCAACAATACCCATGAGACTATGGATGCTACTATTGAAGGTGCATTCATGTCACTCACCATACTAGCTGCAACAACTCTTGTGGAGAAGATGGCCTACAACCAAGGTTGGAATGAAGAATGTCTTTAGACCCGCAAGAGAGGTGGAGGTATGCATCAACTCAAGAAGGTAGACGTGTTGTCTGCCAAGATGGACCTGCTGATGAAGAAGCTCAAAGATAGAGCTAATGAGAAGCAAGAAGTCATGCACATTCATAATTCCCGTATGACGTGTGAAGAATGTGGAAACACTAGGCCTCCATAGAGCAACTATCCTTAAACACATGAGGATGTGAACTTTGTCAACAATAACTACTTTCGTCCTCAACAAAATCAAGGATGGAATCAGCAAGCAACAGAGGCCAAACTACCAAGGTAATTACCAAGGTAACCCTAAAGGTAATAATTTCAATCAATCACCCTTGAGAGAGTTGATTTCTGGTCAAGCTAAAACAATAGAGGGCTTATCTAGAAAACTAGCTTCCAATGATAGAGTTTTAGAAAATATAAATAATAGAATGGATAACCTCTCCTCTGCAATTAAGAACCAACATAGCTTTAATAAAATAGTAGAATCACAAATAGCTCAGCTGGCTGCCATAGTTCCTCCGATCGACAAAGGTAAGATTCTAGGGCAACCAGAAGATCTAGAAACTATCAATCTTGTCGATATTCACAATGTAGCATACTACTGTATACAACCATCGAAGGGAAGGTGGATAGACTATACCTTGCCTGAAAAGAAAGGTGATCCGGGAAGACCTGTCATCCCCATAGCTATTGGACCGCGCATATTCCAAGAAGCTGTCTGTGACTTTGGAGCAAGTGTCAACATTATGCCAAAGGTAATCTAAGATAAAATTAATGGAGATACTTTATTGTACATAAATATATGTTTTCAGCTTGCAGATCAGTCACTCTATTACCCCAAGGGAGTTCTTGAAGACACCTTTGTTCAAGTGGGACAATCCTATGTTCCCGTAGACTTTGTGGTTTTGGAAACAGGTGGAGATGCAAAGGCACCCATTATCTTGGGCCGACCTTTATTAGTCACCGCGAAAGCCATTATCTACGCGAACAGTGCCAAGATCTGCTTTACAATCAAGGATAAAAAGGAGAAGTTTTTTTTCAAGAATCGTATCTTGCAATCTCCTACACATCCATAGACATCGTACCTGCCCAAAGAGACAACAGTGAACAAGAAGAAGAACAATCAGAGAAGAAGGAAGAACAAAGTCAGGCAAACACTAGAAGAATCAATCAACATGATCAACACACTCTGATCAAAGTACGACCACCTCCTCGCTTCACCATATCTTACCAAGAAGGATGATCCAGGCATATCCATGATCCGGTGTATCATTGGACAAAGAATATTCCATAAGACCTTCTGCGATATTAGATCGGGTGTTAATATAATGTCCAATGTAACGTATGAATACTTATTTGGTAACAAACCTTTGTTCCCTACATATATGCAATTGCAGATGGCAGATCAATCAATCTGAATCCAGAGGGAATAGTGAAAGATGTCATGGTAAGAATACATGATCACTATGCCCCTGCCGACTTCATGGTTTTAGACATGGGAGAAGAAGAAGATGACACAACCATCATCCTTGGAAGACTGTTCCTCAACACTACTAATGCAATCATCTATGTCGAATCTGGACAAGTCCACTTTCAATTCCCTAGAGAAAAGGTACAATGCTATTTCAATAGTTATACCACTTATGGGTAGCCCAAGAAGTCCCACTCTAGGAGGAGACGTTGATCATCCCAATGCCAGAAGAATCAATCCACAAAGAATGAATAGGAGGAAGATGAAGAAGTTGTGAAAGATGAACCTACTCCGCCAAAGTCAAGTCTACAGACGAAGCAGGTATGGAAAGAAAAGATGATATCATCAGAGTCCTCATCACAAGAGGTGTAACCATCAAGGTCTCCATCTTTGAGACCGATAAATGCACCCGAAGAATAAAGGACTTTCTCCAGTCAAGTCTTGTTCGGAGGACTTAAAAATCTGAACCCTCACCATGAGGTAATAGCGGTAGTTATCCATATTTACTTTCTAGCATTGCATGGATTCTTTTCACTTTAGCATATTTACTTTTCTACATTAGCATTCCATTTAGAAAAGAAAGATAAAAAGTTTCATGACTACATTTCATCATCACATTATAAAATCCTAAGCCCCATATGAATAAATCTATGGTGTAAATACTTGTGGCAATATTCACTATGGTGGCATAAAAATTAAAAATATTGTGCATACAATTATATAAGAAAATCCAAAAAAATATTAGGTGAACATCTTGCTAAAATTCTACCAATACAAAAATATTTCCAATCTCAAGAACAACTAATCTCTAGGCGGTTGACCGCTAACCCCTTATCCTAATCCATTCCATGAGTTTTGGTGTTCTTGTTTATATTTTTGCAGGATGATACACATGATCACGAGCAAGTTCACCCGATCGTCTTCATCTCACTCCATCCCTGGACGAGAAGGACATCCGTTGGTAAAACTACTCTAAGAAAAACCATAGCAACAATCCAGCTTGGGGGAAGAGCATCCCCATATATCTAGCTAAGTATTTCTTCCTGTTTGTTACTTTTAAGTTTGCTATATAGTTGCTAAAAATAATAATAAAATAAAAATATGTATAACAAACAAAAACAAAATAAAAAGTGTGTGTCTAAGTTTTCTTTAAGTTTGATTTTTAAGAGCTGAATAAATAAATGGACTCTAAGGATAATCTCTTAAATGGAAATGATGAACAGTTGCTCTGTTGTAATTCCTTTCAAGTACCTAGTTTTTAACCTTAAATTCTCCTGAGTTTTGGATACGACTATTTTGATATAAGAATTTACTCTGAACTTGAAACTCATGGGTAGCATATGCTTATCTAAGTCTAGGTAATTGATGGATATGATATGAGAAGGTATGAGCTGCTATTTATCTTGTTCCAAGTGATACTAAAGTTCTGGAGATTTATCTTTTGAAAAACATAAAAATGCTACATGATGAGTTCATGTATGACAAAGCTTGAATTCTTACTAGAGCTATATATGATATTTAGAATAGGAAAACTTCCACTCATATATGCTATTTGTTTTGCATTGAGTTTAGTCCAGTTTTGTTAACCCTTATGAGATGTTTGTCATGCTCTTAAAATCAAGATCATGTACATATCACCCACATATGCACTACTACACTGGGGATAGGCGCAACAACATGTCATTCCATATAGATCCACCCAAAAATATTTTATTCCAACACTGAGAGTGAACACCAAAAATATGCATGATAGGATATCCACGAAATAAATGCTCCAAGTTCTTGTTGGTATCTCTCAAAAGTTTTGTTGCAGAAAAGAAGCTTGGGCTATGCAAAAGTTATTCAAAAAAAGAGTTGAAAAAATAGACAAGTGTCCGAGATATTTAATACAATGGTTACTTAGATGCCCGCCTAAAAAAAGAGAGAGATGAATAAGATAGCCTATGTTTTCTTGCAAAGTTGTTCCTCAATTTCAAAAGAGAGATGTTTTTAAGGAGCATAGTAGAATTAGGTTAGCCACCATATATATCCACCATATACATCCACACACATGTACATCTTGATTTGATTGTATGACTCAACTCTCTTTGGATCTGAGGTTTGACTTTACAATATATGTATTGCAAGTATGCTCTTTCATGCTATTTCCACACCTATGAGCTCCATATAAGCATTAGCTATAGGAAGAAAAGAAAGGCATAACATTACTATTGCCTTGTGAGGATCCACAAATACCACATATATTAAGAGACTTGAGAGTGTCATACAATGGAAGCTCTGAGTTTTATTTTGAAAATCTATAAAAACTCTGGAACAATGGTTGAGCAAAGAACTTGAGACATAGTGCCTAACTTGATCGTTCTATCTTTCAATTGCTCAAGACCTAAGTGAAGGCTAAGAAGCCCCATGGTTGAAGGTAATATAGGTAAGTTTGAAAGTCAGATCAATTTATTCTAATCCGAAGAAGAATTCTTATTTGAACGCATGTTTACTTTTGAGGAGTTACTTTCAGTGTTTTCAAAAATCTTAAAACTCCTGATCCATTTACTGAGTTTAGCATTGCTCATGGACGAGCAAAGGTTAAGCTTGGGGGAGTTTGTTGATGGTAGTTAACAAACATTATAAACCATCAATATAACTTGTATAAGGGTATCAAAATAATCACCAACAAAGGTTTAGAGGTTTAAACAAACAAATTCCACGAGTTTTGGTGAATCTGTATTTTCTGCAAGGTTTATCTAGAAAACCGTCAAGGTGGACCTAGATGTCAGACTTAATCGTGATTATCCACAGGATAAATAACTCTAGAAGGTTCCAGAGGACACCATACCAAAGCGGAGGGCGATAGGCCGTCAGGTGGGGCCGACCGGTCTAGGGCCCCACCTGTCAACCTCTGGCTCCCTACGTTAGTTCTCCACCGCCTTAAGGATTGCATCTACGCCGTTTATTCAAGTCGGTTTGATCCGAGGGCTCAGAATTGACGCTACGGCCTATATATACCAGTCCCTGCCACCCCTAAGGTAATAAGTCATTTGAGAAGATAGAAACCCTAATCATCCTCAGAGCTCCATCATATTCTAGGGCATAGCTAGTTAGGCTAGGTCTAGAGGGAGGCAAACATGTTTCGCTCGGATTCCTGATCATATCAAGAGCGTGGTTTGGTATAATCTTTGTACCCCCTCTCTTTTGTATCTCTCATTACTTTTATATGTTTGCTATAATTGTTATGGCATTATTATTCATATCGTTTATGTTCCTAGTTATCATGTTCATCGTCTACTTTGATTATGTACTTAGCATAGCTAGATTATCGTCATGTTCAAGCATAAGTTTGTATAGAGCTCGCTCTAAAGTACACGGGGTGAGTGGTCGACATTGTGTAAGCGTGGTGCTTATATGTTGTTTGCCTGTGGATACACCTTATATTCCGGGCCATGTGGTTGATCGTGGATGTGACAGTCCTGTTAAGTCCTATGTAGTCTACTCCCCGAATATAGGTCTACAAGTAGAATCTAGTTACGAAAGAAGACAAGCTCTATTCTTAATTTTCCTTAATAATATCCCTTATGTGTAGATATGAAGTTGATCTTAGCCATGATTAATAAGTATAATTGCACTAATCTATGTATGCTTTGACTTGTAATTAAGAATAACTTAGGAATTATTCCTCTAATACTCTACTTAACCATGTTAATGCCATAGAAAGGAGTGCTCTGAGTGATCAATGATTAGTTATTATGTACCATTTATATATACATTTACCTCTTGACTTTACCCCTGTTGTGAGTAGAATATTAGTTATGGTTTATTTCTCCATCAATAGCATAAGTTATCAATACATGTCCTTGCCAGATCTTCCCTGTGGTAAAAATATAAATAACGATACCTGAAATACTCTCGAGTGAAGTGCTACAATAGTATATTATATGTGCGCTTGCAGATCCCTTTCATTCATATATATATATATATATATATATATATATATATATATATATATATATATATATATATAGATATATATATATATATATATATATATATATATATATATATATATATATATATATATATATATATATATATATATATATTCTTCCTTGTCACATAAAATAATAAAGAACTACTTAGTATTATTCTAGTAATAATGCTAAGTAGTACCGACAAGCATCTCCGGCATCATCACTAGGGATGATAACCTGGTAAAGTAATGTTAAGAGATGTAGGCATATATTAGGTGGCTACTACAACAAGTGACAAGTTAATAAATACCAACAATGGCTCAGCCAACATCGGCGCCTCTCCGCTGTCCTCCCAGGACTAGTAGAAGAGAAGGTGGCCCTCTTGCCCATGAGATGTGTCAGCGAGCAGGGAACGGGCAGAGGCTAAACACACAAGGCATCGAGGCCTAGACAGCACATCGCCGCCGCGCCGCGTCCGCGTGTGGCGCGTCGTGCTCGCGTCCCGCACGACAACGACGCAAGGCTTCTCCGTGGAGGTGCCCGAGAACCTCGAGCTCGTCGGAGCTCATGTCGCCAGTGGGAACTGGAGATCCGCGGAGTATGGTCACTGGAGATCCGCTTCGGTAGAGCAGTGGCCGCGAGAGCAAGGGCGGGGCCTCTGTAGAGCAGTGACCGCGAGAGCACGGGCGGGGCTTCGGCGGAACAGTGGCCACGATAGCACGGGCGGGATCTTCGGCGGAGCAGTGCCTGACGGGAACCGGAGAGCACACACACACACCGGGAGGTGAAGCGAATCGGCATCGAGCACTGGCCAAGCCTGGCTCCCTGGAAACGGACTCCCACCGAGTTCTCAGGTAGCCAGGCTAAAGGGTGGTCGGTGGCCTATTGGGGCCTGGCTAATAGGCCAAAACAGGTAACCAAACAAGCCCAAGTTGGGCAGGTGGCTTTCTGGAGCCTGGTTGGGAGTTGGCCACATGCCCTATATACAAGTGACCATCTTTACATGAACACACAAATCTCTCTCTATTTCTCTCCCTCCGTAGCCATGGAGAACACATCTTCATCTTTCACAAATATGATGAACTCTGCAATGACAAGTGGTGAGCCACAAAATCCAGTTAGGCAAGAACATCATTTCTCTTCACCCTAATACCCCATGAACTATCCACCACAATTTCCTGCCAATTTCCACCCCCAATATTAACACATGTTCAATCCCTTTGGATCTCAATCAAACTACCCACAATTCCCATTCTCATCACAAGGAAGCTATCAAGGTACTTCTGACATACCCACAAGGAGTTGGTGATGCGTCACCAGTTGGATCCTTGGGTTTCTTCCAAGGTAGCCGAGGGACTGATTCGCGAGTTGATGAGAGCAGCCCTATTGGTTCAGCTTCTTCGTCTCCCAAGAGCAACAACAGATTGGTGTGGATCCTGTAAACACACCGGTTTGGAGTGACAATGACAGCAGCCCAGAAGAAAGTGAAAAGAAAGAAGGTCGAATATTTTGGACTGAGCAGGAAAATCTTCGGTTAGTGGCTGAAAAATTCCACTGATCCAATTGTTGGAGTTGATAGAAGAGAAGATAGGTACTGGAAGGATGTTGCAGCAGAGTACAACTTGAACATGCCCAAAGATCGAAGAAGAACAACTACTCAATTGAAAAACCATTGGAGCAAGACTATACCTTTAATTACCAAGTTCAATGCATGCTATGAAAAGGCAAAAAGAGAGCATCCGATGATCAAGTCATGGAAAGAGCTCGTGCTGAGTACAAAGGAGCCGCCAAGAAAAAGAGGCCTTTTGCACTAGAGTATTGGTGGAAAGCAGTGAAGGACCAACCAAAGAGGCGATGAACAAGAGAACCGCAAGGTAAATGCACTGAGATCGACAGGAGAAGTAGGATCTAGAAGAGCAGAGTTGGACGAGAGAGATCCATGGAAGTATTTGCTAGAGCAGGGAGGACCGAAGGAGGAAGAGGGATTTTTCCTCGCACGAATGAATCGGACGGAGAAGGGCAGTGAGAGATCTTTTATTCGACGTGGGTCTCGACGATATCAGATGGCATTGGTGCCAAACATTTTTCACCCTACAGCTCGATGGGTGTCGGTGCTCGGTCCTGTACGTGGGGCCCATTTTTTTTGTGGCATCACAACCACGCTGCGGAAGGCCTTAGGAGCTTTAATAGCACCACACTTTCACGTTAACTTGGCTGAATTCATGTATAAAATGTAAAAACAAATAGAAGAGCTCATGAAACATATTAAACAAATATCTATTTTGAATGGAGTACGGCGTCACAATATGATGCTAACTCAGTTCACATCTAAAACATATGAAAAGAAGTGCTAACTCATTAAGCATAAGGAAACAAGCATTTGTTTCTAGAGAGAATTATATATTTGGCACTTAAACAAATTAGTCTTTCGTATTTGACACTAGAAAAATTAAACTTTCTCATCTGACGTCAAGTTGAAATTTCCTTTCCTAAATGGCACTACCATCCATTTAATATTTCTTATTTGTGTGAACTTTCTTAACTACAAAGAAAAAGAGCCACAATCACAATGGACAGAATGAAACACACAAAATAAACACTTAGGGCATGCACAATGGTTACAGTGTACTATGACATTATAAGAGCGGACCCACCAATAGTTGACAGTAGTTGTAGCTAGCCGCACAATGGTAAACCTTAGAAGAAGGAACCCATGCGAGATTAAAGAAATTCTTGCCTTCCTTCATCCTCATGTCTATATACTAGTTCTCTCTCCTCACTCTGTTCTGCTTATGCAGCATGCGATGTGTCTGACAACGAGAAGGCATGTTTTTATTTCTTGTTGCCGCACCTTAAGCTACAATGCACTCTAACGTTTTTTTTCCTTAAGGAGAGTGACCAAAGGGAGCGGATGCGACTCGAAAGATATTTGGTGGTGGAATGAAGATGTGTAAAAGGCTATTAAGGAAAAGAAGGAGTGCTATAAGCGCTTGTATCATGACAGGTGTGCAGACAACATAGAGAAGTACAAAGTGGCAAAAAAGATTGCAAAACGAGCGGTGAGTGAGGCAAAGGGACAGGCCTATGAGGACCTTTACCAACGTTTGAGTACGAAGGAAGGGAAGAAGGACATTTATAGGATGGCTAGGGCTCGCGATAGGAAGATAAGGGACTTCAACTAAGTCAAGTACATAAAGGATGAGAGGGAGCAGCTCTTGGTGAAGGAGGATGAGATCAGACATAGATGGCAAGAGTATTTTGATAAATGGTTCAATAGTGAGAACGAGAACACCACCGTTTAGCTGGACGACTCGTTTGATGACACTACCAGGCGCTTTGTGCGGAGAATTCAAGAATCGGAGGTCAGAGAAGCCTTGAAAAGGATGAAAGGGGGCAAAGCAATGGGCCCTGATGGTATCCCAATCAAGATGTGGAGATGTCTAGGGGATATAGCTATAGTATGGCTAACCAAGATGTTTAACAATATCTTTCGATCAAACAAAATGCCTGAGGTGTGGAGAAGAAGCATATTGATACCAATCTACAAGAACAAGGGAGATATCCAAAGTTGTACTAATTATCGGGGAATTAAGTTGATGAGCCACACTATGAAGTTATGCAAGAGAGTCATTGAGCAGCGCCTGTGAGGAACGACACAGATATCAACAAACCAATTTGGTTTCATGCCCAGAAGGTCAACCATAAAAGCAATCTTCTTAATAAGACAAGTTATGGAGCGGTTTAGAGAGCAGAAGGAGGACCTCCACATGGTTTTCATTGACTTGGAGAAGGCTTACAACAAGATACCAAAAAATGTTATGTGGTGGGCTTTGGACAAACATAAAGTCCCATCAAAGTACGTGACCCTCATCAAGGACATGTACAACAATGTTGTGACTAGTGTTCGAACAAACGACGGCAACACATATTATTTTCCGATTAAAATTGGACTTCATCAAGGATCAGCCTTAAGCCCGTATCTCTTTGCCGTGGTAATGGATGAGGTTACCAGGAATATACAAGGGGATATCCCTTGGTATATGTTGTTCGCTGATGATGTAGTGTTAGTGGACGAAAGCCAGGCGGGAGTAAATAGGGAACTAGAGTTATGGCGGCAGACCCTTGAGTCTAAAGGTTTTAGATTGAGTAGAACTAAAACCGAATACATGATATGTGACTTTGGCGAAGCTGCACAGGAGGAGGAAGATGTGAGTTTGGAAGGTCAAGTAGTGCCTAAGAAGGATACCTTTCGGTATATGGGATCGATGCTACAGAGGGATGGAGATATTGATGCGGACGTTAGCCATAGAATCAAAGCAGAGTGGATCAAGTGGCGACAAGCATCTGACATTCTCTGTGACAAGAGGGTGCCACAAAAGTTAAAAGGCAAGTTTTATAGAACGGCGATTAGACCGGCTATGTTGTATGGAGCAGAATGTTGGCCTACAAAGATTCGATATGTTCAACAACTGAGTGCTGCAGAAATGCGTATGTTGCGATGGATTTGTGGTCACACAAGAATGGACCGAGTTCAGAACGATGATATACGTGATCGCCTTGGGGTAGCACCAATTAAAAAAATGCTTGTCCAACATCGGTTGAGGTGGTTTGGCCATGTCCAAAGGAGACCTCCAGAGGCACCAGTGCATTGTGGAGTCCTAAGACAAGCTAATAATATGAGGAGAGATAGAGGAAGATCAAAACTGACATGGGGGAGGCAATAAAAAGATATTTGAAAGCTTGTGATATACCTAGAGATCTATGTTTGAATAGAAGTGCTTTGAAAGCAGCTATTGAAGTGTCTGAACCGTGACTTGGGGCTCTTGGTGGGTTTCAACTCTAGCCTACCCCAACTTGCTTGGCACTGAAAGGCTATGTTGATGTTGGTGTTAGCAAAATGGTAGTGGCCATGCCTTGCATTTATTGTTTAAAATGTTCTTTTCATGCACATTGTGGGTGTTCTTAGAACTTATTCGGCTGCACTCGTATCCACCTCATTCCACATGAATTGAGTGGATTGAGGTGAGAAACTAGTTAATTTTTTACCCTAATTTGCTCCTACACACCTCCTGACCACGCTAGAAACCACCCCCACCGAGGCAATCGAGAAGCAAAGCAACGGGGCAGGCGAGAAGCCGGAGGGAGGGCGAGAGCAAAGCCAGCTGAGGCTTTGTTTGGATGCATGTGTATCCACTTTAATTCATATGTGTTGGAGTGGAATGAAATACAATTTAGTTTAATTCCACTCCAGTCCATTTAAACATATGTGGATTGAGATGAATACATGGACATCCAAACAAAGCCTAAAATGAAAGGAAGGAGGGCGAGAGCTGAGCCAGCTGAAACGGAACAGAGAATGTGCCAGTTATTTTGGGAGACAACGGAATGAAGAATGTGCCAGTAGCCCAGTAGTTGTGGCCTGTCACACCACGATCACGCGCAGTAATCTAACCAGAAAACGGTGGTACTGATCCCCAACCTCTGACCAGCTTTGGGACCCATCCGACCAAATCAGATTCAACCAAGACAAAGCACTGAATTATAACATACGGTGTAATACTACTACTACACCACTGGGAAACTGCAAGAGTGAACCCAAAAAATCCTCATTCCATTTCTCCATTGATCATCATGTTTATAAGTAGCAAGTTATGCATCTAATACATCGACGACAGAGAAAACCACGAGAACGGAAAACGTAAACATAACGGACTCAAAAAACATCTCTAGCCCGTCTAGCCCAAAAAGTATGGTATATATGCCCCCCATATGCCTGTATCCTTCACCACTACTTGCTACTTACCACATCACTCCATCAGAAACACATGCTGTAAGCTATCGACGACTATGTCCTATGTCCCACTAAACCTGCACCTAAACAACAAAATGATCTCACCACCAGCATGATCACCCGATATATCTACGCCATCACCAGTTAACACAACACTACCTACATCTCCACCTGGCAAAACACCAGGCAGCTTTTGGATCAAAGGGACAAACACTATGTTGGTGTCAGATTCAGCTCGATGCCGCGCTGCCTCGCATTCTCCACGATTGTCTCAGTGTTGCTCCCACTGGCTTTGCAGTAATTCAGATGCGCGTGCCACAGCTTGAAGGAGAAGGGGTAGACCGATGCTGCCTGCTGGTAGAACCTCTTCACAATCTCTGTGACATGCAATTTCTGCAGGAGATCTGCACCTTCTAGCCATACTGATTCTGGTGCGACAGGTACAGCTCGGAAGATGGCGTTGATCAGAACAGAGCTTGCCCAGAACCTGGTCCCAGTGGAGGTTGCGTCAGAACCTGTGAAGTGCTTAGCTACAAATCCACCAACTGCTAAGCCTAGGCGATAGTTTGCAGGAAGAGCCTCCATGACCGTTTCAACAAAATCTACCAGGTACTTCACATCGCCAATTCTTTTTGGAAGGAGAGACGGACCAAAGCACACTTCAAGGACAGAGTTTATCAGAGAAGAATCTGCAGGAACAGAACCAATAGTGTCATCTATAAGCTGCCTAAGCCTATGCTTCTTAACGTTCTGGCAAAACCTTCGTGACAGCAGCTCCCTAGTGGGCAAGTTGCGATGATCTGCAAGGTAACCAATGATTAAACTGAATGTAGCCCGAGTTTGAGCATCTGTCGAAGACGATGATTTCTCCAGCTCCAGTGCATGAATTGCAGCATGTTCTCTTATACAGTGCTCATACCACTCCCCATGAGCCAATTTCAATGCTTTATCCACAGCAATTTGTGCTTCCTGCAGGTTGTTCTCCAGTATCTTGTACAATGAGAGGTTTAATAACCGAAAGACGAGATCTTCTGATATAGATGGACCAGAACCAACTTCCTGGGGTGATACAAGTGATGATGTTCCAGGCTCTTCATTGCTCAGTTCTATACAAATAGCAGAATTGGTTTGGATATCACAATCTTTTCCGTGTTCTTCAAACCAGCAAGTCAGTACCTTCTCAGCTAACTCAGTATCAGTGGCCAGAACATGCTCAACATATTGATTCCACATATATTGAATTCCCTGTGCCTCTTTAGGCCAATTCAAGATCAACTCATCAAAGCTTTTCAGACCAGGACATGTACCATGCTTTCTGTCTAACCGAGCTGAGATAAGCAGAATCTGAGGACACATTGGGTACTCCTTCATGTACTTCACCAGCATATCAGTAGAAGATTTGAAGCCTTCAACAGCCGCTAGACATCTAATGTGGTTAACAGCGAGGAATTGTGATAACATCAGGTAAGATGGATCCCCGTTTTTAACACACTCACTAATATCTTCAGCCATCTTATAAGCAGCATAATTTAAAAGTTCTATAATCTTATCTCTGTTATCTACACTGGGATCAATAGAAGGCCATATTAAGGCACGAGGCAAAGTTTTCTGGAACTCTAGCTGATCAATAATTTCCTCTGGAAGGTTCCTGTAAATTGAGATATATAGGCACGAAATCCAAAATATGCATCTGTCGGACATGGTCAAGCAAGAAATGACATCAGCAAGCAACTTGTCACCAGAATTATCAGGCATTGCAGTTGGAAGAATTCCAATAATCCTAGAAATTGCCTTCTCTACATTTCCAGACATGCACAGGAAGTAAATCATCTGTAAGAAGATGTCTAGTATGAAAGCACTTCTCTCTTGTAGATCCTTGTCATTGTCAGCTGTCATTTGGCAGAGCATGCTCAAAGCATCGTTATAAGCATCCAATCGATCATCAACACGTAACCTACTATTTATATACATAAGCCATAATTCATAGGAACAAAAATTGTGTTGCACCTAGAAAGAAAACAAAGTATAAGGTTTGTTGATAATCATACAATAGCATCTACAAATGATAAAGCAACCATGCATCAATTGGATGCAAATCACAAATATGAAATGCCCTCAATCTCATCTAAAGTTTTTTCATGTCCTAAAAACAAAGTAAAAAACAAGATGGACCACACTAGGATTGAAGCACAATCTAGCATTAGAGGGATGCAATCATAATCAAGCAAACCATACCAAATGAACAAAATTTAGCTTTTGTATGAATAAGATCAGCAATTGATACATTAGAACAAGCAGGGTAATAAAAAGGAAAAAAAGAAGGAAAAAGCATCTGTAGCTCATGCATTCCAACATAAAAATTTTAGGCTTAAACTAAATGGCAAGAGAGCAACCAGTAAATAGTTTACCGCATCAGAAAACATGTCATCTTTTCCAAGTCCTTCATCCTTTTGATAGTAAATATGGAGATAAAACACCCACAGGATAACTGTACTTGGATCAGCCTCAATAGACCGCGCCAGAAATGAAAGAGCCTGCAAAACACACATTATTTAGAGATAAGCTAATGGCCAACAATATCCAACCTGAACTCAACTGTGTTGAAGCAGCTAAAACATGTTCTAATCTGAAGGGTACAATATCCAATACAGAAGTCACCTTGATCCTTTCAGGCTTGTTTCCTTTTCCACAATATAAATCAAGAGCTGCCTCCAAGAATAACTCAATATCAACAGGACCCTGTACAATCTTATTCTACAGAATAAAAAGTTACACAGCAATAATCAAAATACAAGCAGATCAGATATCAATGAAGTAAATATATTCATTCAAACCAAAAATATCAATTCATCATGTTACAACTACTATGAAATGTATGCTAATAAAGTTTAAACCCCATAAGTGGTGAATACTTGGTCCAGTACAGAAGCAATTGTCAAATTCAGAGCATTTTTGCATTGGAACCACAAGAAAAGAGTGCAGTGTTAACAAGTACTAATATAACCTAATCAAAATATTTGATATGCCATTATGCAATATCACGAGAATAGAAAGAGCAGGAAACTTCAAGAATAAGTTTAGTGTGGAGAACCAGACTCCAATATGTATGCCACTTCCGCGATGTGATGATAACTGCAATACAGTGCGCTCTACCCACCTTCCTGCTATCCAGCATTCGAAATTTTAATAGTTGTCTGTTCCTATCAAAATCAGCAATCCGACCATCACCAGCCTGTAAGAATGGTGCATCTGATGGAAGAACTCTTTGAACAGATAAAGGTAAAGGAAAGGAAGCACAAAACCCCCTTTGCCAATATTGCCATAAACTGCTAGCCAAAACTGACTGTGTCAAGTTCAGATCAGCTTTAATAAGATTTGAACCGACACGATACACTGGCACAGGAAGAATATGCTGAGACAAACCATAAGGAATCTGGCCTGCATAAAATCATCCGTTACAATAAATTAAATGTCGAACATCATAATGCATAATGTGTATGGATTATGGAATTATACATTCAAGTAATCAACACAATAAGAGAGCAATTGTAAATATAGCAAACCTGAAACAGAGGTCATAGAATGTTTTGTAAGCTTTGGCTTTCTCCAAGCATGATGCTCAACATGTTGCCACTCGCACTCTTCGTCATTGCATTTTCCTCGAAGCTCAAACATGCAGAAGGGCCAGAAGGGATCGATCACACTGTGTACCATATTATTATCCTTTTGGGTAGTTGGGAGAATCTTCATATTTTCTCCAACAAGGTCATGTATCATATCTTGTACACTTTCTGTAACTTCAGACGCTGCATCACTGGTCAGATAGTCATTTTTGTAATCTGAAGGCTCCTTGCAAATCCCAGGTAATGCCCACTTGATTTGTCTAGCAGCATTTAGTGGAGCTGAAGAAGGAAAAATGAGAGTGTCCGTAGCCAATGGAATGCATAACTCTTTGAGAGAAGAAATGTTGTCCTCAGGATCACAGTTGCTCATTGAAGGACCACTACTAGAATTAGAGAGGCCGCCAGTTTTTTCAGCACCATCATTTTCCAGCTCCATTGTACCTGCACAACAAAATAAAGTATTGTTACACAGAAGTTCACATGCGCCGGTGTAGAGTCCATTTCCTAAAAGGAAAGGAGCAAACTGAGAAACATAACTTCTAGCCACACTAGGATATTCAAGAGTATGCCCAATTGTCTGCATAGACATAGTTTTAGGTCATTGTTATCCATCAACATAAAAAAAGAATCGACGCCTCTAAATAGTAATGACTTCATCCTATAGGAATCAAATTTTAATATATTTCCATGCAAGTTAACACAAGGATGAAAAGATGATAGCATTACAGTAATAAAACTCACTATCAGCAATATTTAGTAAAGATGATTCATATTGTGTAGTATATATTTTAAAGAGCCTAAACATATTTATCACAAAGATGGAAGATATAGCTTATCAAATGGATGGATGCTTGCAGGGTAAATCAGTATACACTGTGACGCCTCAACACATATACAGATCATAAGTATAGAATTAGAAGTATTAATAGAAACCCAAGTGATATAACCTTCAGGAGTAGGAGTTGTCATAATATTCTGCTCTGCTTCCTGTAACTGATGTCCAACATATGTAGACTGCTTGCCATGTTCTGCAGCTACTTTTCCAACAGCAAGTTCTTCAGTGCCTTCATCAATGGTGCCATTCAAGCATGATTTCTTCCCAAATCTTTCAAACAATCTAGACCTCAAAGAAGCTTCTAAAAGTTCATAATCCTGAGCACTGTCACCAGAAACTTGTCTGTTTTCCTCTGCATATGCATGTATAGTTTCTTCCATTTGATTCTCCAGATCCAAAGCGCATTCTGATCTTGCCTGTCTAGTGGGGAACAGAAGATCATCCTCCATGTAATCTGAAAGGACGCTATCAGCATTGACAGCAGTCACAGAGCTGGGATCAGCTGTGCTGGCAGCAAGCTTATCATGATAGTGTGGCCGTGCCTCATGCTTATCAACTGGCTGCTGAGAAGGTTCTTCAGGATGTAGCCTGTGTCTACCACCCTGATTTTCAGGCATCTGACTATCTGCATGAATCTGAGAATTGAGCAGTGATGGCATTGCAAGGCCATCTTCAGGATTCCAAATACTCAAAGACTGCACCAAAGAAGAATTCTCTGCAATTAAACCATGGACTTGTGAAGAGCAAATCTCTCTTTTTCTACGAAGAATTGCACATCTTTCATTTGCCTCGAGTAAAGCTTTTTGTGCTTCGCGATAAGCTCTAAGAGCTTCTCTTTCTTCAGCTTCACATTTTTGTCTATGCTCCTGGGCTTCCTCCAATACCTTGTCTTGTAATTCTTCCATCTCAAGTAGAGAAAACAAAGTTGTGTTCCGTGTGTCTACGCCTATCTGGCCACTGCAGTTCAAACATCCGGCATTCTGCAAAAAATAGAAAATGGAAATTGACCTTACCTTACACACTGATTCGCATCATAATTCAGATTATCTGTGCTGTAATAAAAATTTAATGTGACTAACACTGTGAAATTTGACACTGTAAAACATAATTCCAGAAAAAGAAACTAAAATGAGTTCAACAATCAAATCAAAACATGGACGTGCTGAAATAGATGCTTCCAGAAGGAACCCCTCTCAGTTTAGTGTCAGGTATAATCAGTACAAAATTTCTAGTGGCTCCAAATTGCTACTATATGCGTCTCAATTGCATTCAAGCTCAATAGTTCATTCAAGGGGGCATGCTAGCAGGTTAGCAACACAGCAGAAGCATTAACTGAGCATCAATTAATCAGATGCATTACTAAACAAGAAAAATAAGTAGAGCCACACAAGACTGCAGAACTAACCTCCTTTCCAGGCTGCAATTGTGGCATTCCATCTAACACAGGTGAAGTACCAACAGGCAGTACCTGTTGCCTAGCTTGGGCAGACGTGACAGGCGCCAAAGCACTAGTATCTTCTGGTATAGTTTGTGTGTCAGTAAATGGTGGTCGTGCTGCAAGCTCATCATGCGACTCAAGCATAGCATGGTTACCAGCACCTCCTGTATCTTTGTGGTGACGAAGGTTCTTAGTTGCCCCAACTTGTTGTATTTGATCTGCAAGTTCTGTTGTTGTGACTGTTGTATCTGTTTCATTGACATTCAGGTTCATAGTAATTCCATTTTCAAACTGATTTGTCACTTCTGAAGATTGCACACTGTTTTTTCCTGATGTAGAACCAATAGGTGCCAATGTTACCAGGTCACCGCGAAATTGGCTGTACGAATGCTGCTGATTGAGTTTCAACCTTTTATTTGGTCCTCCATTATGTTCAGACAGACTATTAAAGCGTGAATATTCACCATTGTTGGAAGCTTCAAGCCCTATCTTTTCTGATGGCAGCCTTGGCTGATTGGAAGAAAAATCTGCATTCTTCGTAGCAACGGCAGAGAAAGGTCTTTTTTGACCTTTTAGTTCATTTTCTCTAGCAGCTATTTTATGGCGCAAGATTTCTAACCTATGATCTTCAGAATGTACTCCTATACCATTTTGAATTTTCTGTTTAGACTTCAGAGGATTAACTTGGCGGACAGGTGGCTCTTTCCTGACAAAGGTATTACCTGATCCCCTGCCAGCCCCTACATTTCTGTGTGTGAATGGAAAAGTGGGCAAGTGTGCAGGACCTACTTTTGTACCAAGAGTTTTCTGCTGAGATACTTCCTCTCTCATGATCCTAGTTTGCATACTGTTCCCTGTTCTCTGTGTACCTTGAGAGCTGGCCTTCCTAACTTTACCTTGCCTTGTCATTCCAGAGTCTGTCTCACCATCATCATCTGAGAAAGTTATCACAAGGTTATCACTTGACACAGGCTTCTTCCATGAAAGATTCCGATTAGTGCCAGGTTTGAATTGCCCCTGATTCATCCTCATGATCTTGTAACTTGGAGCAGACGATTTATGATTCAGAGCATTCGAGACAATCAAGGTGTTACTGCCTGGTAAGTCAGAGGATAAGAGGTAACGCAGCAGGATCAGTAAAGAGGCAGGCTATCTTTCCATGGGAAGGAAACTGGCATAAAACATGAAACGCAGGATCGCTAATCGGAAGTCAGAACGTACCTTTACCAAGGAGAGTTGCTGATGGCACTTGAGATCCAGCCTCCACAAACTTCCCAAGAATGGATGTAGCACCTACCCGAGTTTGCAGAGTCTGGTCGGAGCAATTTAATGAGCAAGATAAGCGACAAACGTTGCAAAACTAAGCACATGAATCGGCAATAAATGCATCGTTATTATGTTCATACATACATCATACAAAAGGGGTGATAAATATGCAATCGTGTATGTGCTAAATATGATACGTTGATAAATGCAGTGCATAGGTACACCAATCAGAATCTCACAGCACTTAAAGCGCCATCCGTGTACACTGTAACCTACAACACCGACTTGGCAACTAGCAGAAAGCACACATCAGCAAGCTATTTGCTCTTACACCTTCATTCAATTATTATGCCGCACTACAACTTAAGGCAGCTCAACCGTAACCGCAGAATCAGATCGCGTTTAAACCCTATATGTGTGTCCTGAGTCGTAGTCCTAACTCCTAAACACCAAACAGTGAGCTTCTAAGCATGCATCAAGTCCCATTCGCATACTGGAAGCCCTCTTCATGTCGCTGCCAGATCTTAGAGGCACTACCACAACAGCGCGTCCATCCCCCAACAATTCGCCAAGCTGCAAATCAAGCACGCTTCATCAGAACACCTAAGCGAGCACCCAGGCCCCGCCGATCCAAGCTTGGTACCCTAGCCGCGGGACGAGTCCAAGCGTCAACGGCAAGCAACTGCAGCGCGGCCGCGCAGGAGCGGAAGCAGCTAGATCCGGGACAAGCGATTGAGCGAGCGCGCGCGCGGGGGTCGAGATGGCGCGAGAGCTCACCTCGTCGTCGGCGGCGCCGGAGGAGAGCTCGCCTTCCTCGCGCGCCCTCGCAACTGCGGCCACCGGCGGCGGCGGCGGCGGAGGAGGAGGACGACGAGGCGGGGCCGCGCTAGGGCTCTGCCAGGCGGCGGGCGCGGGTTTCGGGCCCGTCATGGGAGGGAGGGAGGGAGGAAGCGAGGCGAGGCGAGGCGAGGGTTTTGGGCGAGGCGGCCGCGTCGCTTTCGCGTGCCGTCGCGGGCTCGTCCTCCGAGAACGGAAAGGGGGGGAAGGCAAGGGAGGAAAGCAGCCAGCTCGGGCTCGGGGTGACGGGGTCCGGGCCGATTTTTTTTGGGGGTGGGCGCCGAGAGCCTGACCGGTGGGGCCCGCGAGTAAGGAGAGAGGACGGCGTGAGCCGTGGCCCCGTGTGGTGATATTGGTGAAAGGGGAGCGCGAGAGGGATTCCAATTCCCACGTTTTGTCTGGGGCCGCGGCGGATTCTGCGGAGCCGTCGGATTTCCGGGGCAGACGGCATGAACAGTCCATCTGGAATATTCTCTCCTCTTCTGCTCTTCAGATCTGATCATCTGAAGAAGCAGCCGATCCGTGATCCGACTCCCACACGGCTGCTCCGACAACGGATTAGCGGGATGTGATGTCGGGGATGTGATGTGACCGATAAGATGTTTGTTGCTCCTAGCAAACTCGCAACACGCGCTAACAATTTTCTTTTTAACTCATCATAGAGAAAATAAATTTGATAAATTATCTCTCGAGTCTTTCTTAAATTTACTCTCTACATTATCGTTTGCAGAGTTATTTAAAAAAATCGTTTTCTATAACTTTGTATCCTCTAATAATTTTTCTATATCTTGTTTGTATTTTAAAGAGTCATTCTCGCTCTCTATCTTGCTAGCGGAAATTCTAGAATAGAGAATGTTTATATTTAGAAATCCAATTAAAGAGATTGTTGGAGAGTTTTTTTAAAAAAAAACTATATATTCCTATAAATTAGGAAGTTAGATAAAAAAATCTCTTAGAGGTGCTCTTAGGAGATTCTAATAAATTGGTAGATGTTTTTTATTTCCATTGGAGAATGGGAACAGATGGACTTTATAAGAATTTTGGTTTTTCAAGATCTTGTATCTAGAAATGCTAAAATATCTTATAATTTGGAATAAAGAAAGTACTCCTCCATTCTAAATTATAAGAGTTTTGGCTTTTCTAGATTCATATTTTCGTTATGTCAAAAATCTAAATGAATAGTAATTGGCTTTTCTATATTCATATCTTTATTATGTCAGAAATCTAAATGAATAGTAAAAACTATGTATTTAAAAATATCAAAACGCCTTGTAATTTGGAACACAGAGTAGTATTTTATTGATAGGATTCGTCACGACTTTAGCAGATTATTCTATTTCCTGATGGTAGCTATGTATAGCGGGCAAATAGGATTATTTTCTCCACTGGCGCACTGGCATTTAGTTTTCGTTAATTGGAATATCAGCAAGGGTAACAAAGCTACTGATTAGTCACAGGATTATTTTTTATAACGATTAGTCACAGGATTGATCTGCTCAGACTACAACAGAAGCTCGAATCACCTCCACACAGATTGTAGAAATTAAGGTGCCACAAATTCTCGAGTTACAGGGTAGATAAGCTACTTGTGGTCTGAATTCAGGAAAAGTTCTTTTCCCCCTAAACAAACGAGCACAAAACTGGAACCTCCTCCAGGTTACAAGTAAAGAACAAGATCTGGATTCTGGAACGACATGTCTATGTCTTGAGCTTCAGGTCTGAGTCTGACGGCAGTGCTCTTCCGCGGTGGTTGAAGATCATGAAATCCAGGTTAGCTGGGAGCAAGACGATCCTGCAGGCATAGTGACAAATGGATTAGAGAACCATAACAGAACTTCTCAATGTAAGGGTAGACACCTACCGAAATACCCATTAAAAAGCTTGGTGTAGGTTCAACTCTTTGTGATAGATAACGCAATACAAGTAAAACAACGATCCTTGAGTAAGCATTGGAGAACAAAATCTAAACTCTGAATGAGATGTATTCTTATTTCACAATGTCCACAAAGAAAAGTAGACCAAAAATAAGAAAGACTCCGGTCGTTCAACTGCTACTAGCAGCCATGGCCAAATAAACAGATATTCCAGATATTTCGTAGCCATGGCCAAATAAACAGATATTCCAGATATTTGGAATTAGTGCATGCCAATATAGATTCACATAGGATGACAGTTAACAAATATGGGTTTAGAAAATAGTTATGTGTACAGCATATCACTAATATCATTTGAATATAAAGACAATAAAAAATGTTGCAACATGGATCTAATCTTGATGTCATGCTATAGTCCCACATACACATAATATGAGATCCCCCTCTTCCGATGTACAAACTGCCAGGTGCCACACTGCCATCACTGAATAAAATTAAGTACTCATGCAGTCAAAACATTTTATGATGATATGAACCCTCTGCTTGAACTATAACCAGCATTTCAATGAATTTACTCAGTTTCACAAGTTGCACTATTTAGCCTTCTTTTATTATTTTCTAAGGATCCAAAACTAAGTTGTGTATGAGTGTATCATAACTCCTTAACGTAAGGGGAGACCCCGTACACAGCCAGTGTTCATCATATTAGTGTAGGTTCAACTATATGTAATGGTACAAGTAAAACAGTGATGCTTGACTTCGAGTACACATTGTAGAGTAAAATCTTATTCAGAAAAAGCAAGGATGGTAGAATTTTGTTGACCAATGCACATACCAGAGTTCAGAATCATTTGGGTCACTTTCAGGTTAGTACTATGGTAAAATTTCAGATTAAACTATCATAGCCATATCCCGGAAATGAAAAAAAGAGAGTAAGTGCCAGATTAAACTAGGGGTGGGGGTTTATATTTGTTAATAGTTACTTTTTTTTTGAGACAGTTACTAGTTACTAGTTGACATGGCAAAATAACACCTCCACCAGTCCACCACAATATTTGAAATCAGTCAAAGTCAAAAGGTTCGCATAGCGAGAGTGAAAAGAATTTAAGAAATAAATGGGAAATGCTCCACATACAACCACTTTGCACACAGGTTGTGCCAATGAGTTTTCCATATAGGTATTTCAACCATTTGATCCTGAGTTGTAGCAAATGGTTGTAAGCGTAGCAGTACTCCAAATAAATAGAGATTTCAAAAATAGTGACACATATCTAATACTCAATTCTCAATTTGGCATATATTATTACAGTACCAAATTGATAAAATGACAAAATCAACAAAATATGCAACACAATTTAATCTTGATGCTATGTTATAGCCACATATACAAAAATTGAGATTTTCTTCTTCCAATATACAAACTGGCGGCTGCCAACACTGAACAAAATTAAGTGATTATACAGTCAATATATGGTATGATGAAATAAACCAAATTTTGAATGGCCATAATTGATGTTTGAATGAATTTACTTGTTTCAAATATGTTGCGCTAATTAGGCCCCGTTCGCTTCGCTGAACCGAAACACTGTTCCGGCTGATTTGTTGTGAGAGAAAAACACTGTTCTGGCTGAAAAAACAAGCTGAAAAGTACGGATTATAAGACAAGCGAACAGTTGTGTATTCTTGTATTTTAGGTCGAGTGGCTCATGACATTGTAATTTACTGTATGCAAACTCACATAGCAAGACAAGACAAGCTTAGAAAACAATTATGCATACCCAATTCTCAGTTTGTCGCATGCTAGTACAGTATTAAATTGACATAATGGCAATTTAGTTTTTTCCTAGTTTCCAAGGTGTGAGTGTGTGGTGTGTGTTATTGTTTGGGGTTCTTTTCCCCTTTTTATTCTTCTTAATATAATGATACGCAACTCTCCTGCGTGTTCGAGAAAAAATCTTGATGTTATGCTAGTCTCACATATATACAAAAAGTGAATTTCCCGCTTCCAATCTAACAACTTGCAAGTGCTATCGCTAGGCTAGATAACGTTAAGTTCTTATGCAGTCATAAATGTTATGATGAAATGAACCCAACTCTAAATGACTATATTCAATTTGAATGAACTTATTATGACTTACAAGTTTCGAATATGTTGCAGAATTCAGCATTTTTTTATTATTTTCTATCGATAGAAGCACCAACGAAGGATAAAGAACTGCAAACGGTTGTGTATTTCTGTACTTTAGGTCACGCATGATACTGTAATATATTGTATGCCTGTGCAATAAACTCATGTTAATGATGCATGCACAGCTAGACAAGTGTATTTCTGTACAGAGTCCAACTTTCTGTAATTTGGTTTCCTAGTTCCTGTTCCAGGATTTAGCAATTCCAACTTAGGAAGGAAACTAGTTTCAACTTTTTTAGATTGAAAAAAAAAACGAGATCCAACCTAGAAGGAACTAGGCGGATTTTCATTAAGAAGAGAAATAGGCACCCAAATTCCTGGGTGGTTGGGTGCATGACCAAACCTCCCACCCAACCAGTTGAGCTTGGCTCACTTCCTGGCCTTCTGACTATCAGCTACATTACCACGTAACAAGCTTACAAAATATATACAGAGGACAAGATAGGCTCACCTATTCTCCTCAGAATGTGGGAGCACCGAGAGAAATTACAAAATATATACGGAGGACAAGATAGGCTCACCTATTCTCCTCAGAATGTGGGAGCACCGAGAGAAATTTCGCTGGAACAGCAAGACCCGCCCACATGCACAAGGCCAACCCTAGGAGCAACTCCATCACCACCTGCACGATTAGAAGTAAACCATAAGGGAAGCACACACTCCTTATTTGGTTGATAAAACAAAACAGCAAACTAAAACAAAATGGTTGGCACAAAAGACAGTACAGAAGGATATGCGCATATACATATACACCTCATAACCTCATACGTATCAGAATACCACATGTTCTGTTTTAGTTGCACGCCTAAATCTTTGGACATACTGTAGCTAATGACAAACTTCTCAAATCACATCACTGCATAATTCATAGTTCACACTTACACTACAGTACCAAAAGCCAACACTCTGCAAAATTACCAGTCCGAGCTGCCTAGGTAGCTAGAGATAGACAAGTCTATACACACAAAGATTCCAGTATATCGCAAATAGGGAAACTAGATTTAGATAAATAAAAAATCCCCGGTGTTGAGAGTACGTACATCCATGGGCGGCCGCGAGAATTCCTCCTCCGTGATCTTGAGCACCGTGCGGTCTGTAATAAGAAACACACAAAATATCAATCCATCAAAGCTAGCCAGCCACCAACAGCATCTAGTTCGAGCGAATTGTCCAGGAATCTCGCCGGCACTGAAACGCGGATCAATTCTACTGGCGCACTGCTGCCTCGTGAGCCAATCACGCAGCCCTCGCACCCGGCCGGTGAAGAGAGCACCAGGATCACAGAAGCTCGGGAACCAGATCTAAACCCCGTCCCAATTCACTAAAGGCTCAACGGCGGGCTCGATCCGAGAGCGCGGCGGGTCCCGAAGAACCGAGAACCCACCACGGAACAGCAACCCAGAATCAGACGAAAAATCAAAGGCGCCTTCGGGGAACGGAGATCCACGACAAAATTTGATGGGAGCGCGGCGAGGCGATGGAAGAAGGATGGAGCGTACACTGGATGGTGGCGTAGGCGGCGTGGGCGAGGATGGCGCCGCCGAGGAAGCCCACTACGTAGCCGATGCCCATGGCGACTGCCGACTGGGCTTGTGAGGCTGGCTGCTTCTTCCCCCCTGCTCGCCGCGCCTGAACTCCTGACGCTGCGAGCGGGCGAGAGCGCGGACCGGCGGCGGGCGCGTCAGGCACGCACGCACGGCCGAGGGGGCCGGGGGCGAGAGGCACGCGGGGAGGGCGGGGCGCGGGGCGGCAGGCGGTGGACGCGAGAGGAAGTGCGAGGAAGATGGACCAAGTTCATTGGCTAATAAGGCAAGGGATAGAAAAGACTTTTCTCAAGAGTTGTCTACCAACAACCATCCGCTGTTAGTTTCGGCTTATTCACTCTTATCTGACTTATAATTCATGGCTTGAATAATATTTTTCTCTCATACCAAACCAGTCAGCAGTACTTTCGGCCATGACTTATAAGCTAATTCAACCAAAACGAACATGCTGCATGTGTTTTATGCAGTTTCAACACATGCATTTTTTTGCACCATAGAATTAAGATCCAACAGCCTCCAGCCTCCTTCTACCTCCAGCCTTCTTCTACCTTTAGACAATCACAAGATCATAGATCCACAAATCACAAAAAACAATTTTTTTCTATACAAGACAAAAAAAAGGTTCCCAATCGACAACAGAGGTAACTGCAAGCACCAGGGAGGAGCATTGTCCGTCGGACCTGAACGCGTGAGCGGCGTGGCCTCCGTCACGTCGACGACCCGCTCCTTGGAATGCTATTCCGCGATGAGCACAAGGCCGAGAAGATAGTTGAAAAGAGGGAGGGAGAGACGGACAATAAAAATCCATGTGTTTTTGTGCTAAAACACATGTGTGTTGTATAGCATTTCTGTTTCTCAAACCCCTGTCAATCTAGAATCCAGATCTATGATATGGCGTGCCATGTGAGCAAAATAACCCAAAACATAAAAGTTTTTCTCTATACGATAGAATTATAGGAATCATTTTAAAACTGGCATCTCAATGTTCGCTAAAAAAAATTAACTATCTCATCTCCTCGACCTGATTTGTTCTCTAACTTGATTCTCTTCTATAACTACCATTAGATTATGAGAGATCTGAAGCGCTTGTACCATCTTATTTAGAGTAGGTTTATCGCCGGTCGGTAGCACTTAGCAACATAGGAATAGTATAATATAAGTAATATAGTTTTTTCTTACCTTCTAAATTCTAATCTACCATTACCTTTATTCCTGTATACCAAAACTGCACACTTGCGAAGCCACGTCGCTCATTTTCCATGTCCGTCAGATCACGTGTACATCATCCGCCCAGCCGTTAGATTCCCTCACTCAGAGGCGAACCGACCTATAGGGCGAGCTTGGGCGGCCGCCCTAGGTCCTCTCGGGTGAGATCCACTAGTACCCCTCCGTTCTCCTGCCGACGACTGAAAGGTCCTAATATGGCTAGAAGGGGGTGAATAGCCTATTTAAAAAACTACAAGATCACTAGAGCAATTTGATTAGTATGACAAATAGTGAAATGTAAATTTGCTCTAGCTCTACAAGGGTTGCAAGCCACCTATCCAACAATTCTAGTTACTATAATCACTAGGCACATAAATGGCTAAGTCACTACTCACTAAGAGCTCTCACACTTGCTACACTAAAGAGCTCTACTAGATGATCTTAAGCTACAAAGCAAGCTCTCAATTCTAGCTACACTAAAAAGCTTGCTACAACTAGTTTGCGGGAATATAAACAAATGAGTAGGGTGATTATACCGTCAAATAGAGAAGTAAACCAATCGCAAGATGAATACCAATTCAATCATCGAGAGAATACCAAAGGGCAAGAGACAACCAATTTTTCTCTCGAGGTTCACATGCTTGCTAGCACGCTAGTCCCCGTTGTGTCGACCAACACTTGGTGGTTCAACGGCTAAGAGGTGTTGCACGAATCTCGTCCACACACTTGGACACCGCAAGAATCTACCCTCAAGTGAGGTAACTCAATAACACGAGCAATTTACTAGAGCTACCTTGTGGCTCTCCATCGGGGAAGGTGCAACACCCCTCACAATCACCGGAGTCGGCCACGAACAATCACCAGCTCATGCCGAAGCTCCTCCGCTGCTCCAAGCCGTCTAGATGGCGGCAACCAAGAGAAACAAGAAAACCACAGCCACAACGATCCTCAAGTGCCACTAAATGCAATCACTCAAGCAAATACACTTGGAATCACTCACAGTCTCACTATGATGATGAATTAATGATTGAGATGAGTAGGAGGTGTTTGCTTAGACTCACAAGGATGTCAAGTATGTCAAAGTACCAAGAAAGTGAGCCTAGGCCCGGCCAAAACATATTTATAGGCGCCCCTCGAAATAGAGTTGTTGGCCAGCCGTGAGCCGATCGGACGCACCTGACCGGACGCTACTCCACGTCAGGTCGCCTGAGTCTAGTCACTAGATGGCTACCATGCGTCCCTTGTTCAAATCTCGTACGTCGATCTCTAATGGTCAAGTGAACAGGCACCCTAGGGTTAAGTCATGACCGGACTCACAGAAGGAACGACCGGACTCTAGAGTACTCATCGTCAGGTCGAATCTAGGGAGGTTCCAGAGCTGTTTTCTATTGACCAGACGCGTCAGGTCATAGGTGACTTGACGTGCCCATGCGTCCGGTCAGTGCATCGCTCATGCGCGCGCTCGCCCAAGGCTGACGTCACGATACGTCAACACGCACCTAACTCAGAGCCTATGTGACCAATCGCCACAACGTGCCTGCGTCCGATTGTGCCACCGAGCGGCTTCTCCTCTCCTTGAGATAATCGGACACGCCCGCTGCATCAAGTCCCAGCGTCAGATCACTCGTAAGCCTTCTTGGCCAGAGCTACGCGCTATGACCGACGCGACACTGAGTCAAGTCCAGCGTCTAGTGCAGCGTCCGATCAGAGACCGACACCGCCTTTTCTTTTTCTATCTCCTCAAACACTTCGTCCTTGCTTCCATCTTGCTAACCACAAAGTGTAGAACTTGTGCGCATGTGTGTTAGCATTTTTCAAAGCATTTTACAAGAGTCAAAGTTAGCACACTAGGTTCCTAAATGCATATGCAAAAGTCATGTCACCTAGTGGCACTCGATAAACCATTTAGCCAAAGATTTCCCCTCTTTATAGTACGGCTATCGATCCTAAGTCATTCACACCCTCTATGGTGTTTTGAGTGCAAAACAAAAACCTATCATATACATTTGCCTTGATCATCTCGGTTTTTGTTTTTCTCTTTCTTCTTTTCCAAGTTGAGCTTGATCATCATCATTTCATGTCCACCTTCATCACCATGGACCTCATCTTGCTCAAGCACTTGGATTGGACCAACCTAGCTCATATCATAACTCATGACAAAGGTTAGTGCTAGGTTTCATCAATTATCCAAAACCAAACTAGGGCTTTCAGCAACGACGTCCGTCGAGCGAGCCAGCGAGCGCAGTCGCGAGTTCGTCAGGTGCGTGAGGTTGAAGAAGATACGCCCTGCTGGGCCATGTGGCAAATAAGGTTGTAGGGTCGAGATGACGGGCTAGAGGGGGGTGAATAGTCCTTTCTAAAATTAAACGCGCTGGCTAACCAAAACAAATGTGGAATTTAAACTATAGGTCTAGCCAAGACTACACCCCTCTATCTAGGTTCATAAGCACCTTATAAAGATCCTAAAGAGGCAACAACGGTGTCAGGCTAGCTAGTGCTCACCTATCCAATTCTAGCTTGTAAGGTCACACAAATCTATGCAACTAATACTTTAAACAAACCGGGGAGCACCTACACAATCTAGTAAGCAAAAGCACAAAGCCACCTAAGCTCACTAGCAATGCTCACTAGCAGAGCTCAATAACAAGGCTACACAAACCAAATTAGAGAGCGCAAATTACTTAGCTACACAAACTAAGCAATGTGACTAACAAGGTTACTCAAACCAAATTAGTCACACCCCTCTATCTAAGTTCACAAGCACCTTATCAAGATCCTAATTAGACAAAAAAGGTGTCAGACTAGCTAGAGCTCACCTAAACAATTCTAGAGCAAGGTCACACAAACCTATGCACTAGCAATTCAACCAATGGGGGAGCTCCTGCACAATTCTAGTAAGCAAAAGCACAAAGCTCCTAAACTCACTAGCAATACTCAATAACAAGGCTACACAAGCCAAATTAGAGAGCTCAAATTACTTAGCTACATAAACTAAGCAATGTGACTAACAAGGTTACTAAAACCAAATTAGCCACGCAAGGGAGCTACTTCTATGCTACACAAGCAAGAAGGTAATTAGCAAGCTATACAAGCTAACTAATTACAGGAGCAACTACACAAGTACAATATATATGAAAGTAAATATAAGCTTGTGTATGGGGATCACAAACCAATGGGAAGAAGATGACACGATGATTTTTATCCCGAGGTTCATGTGTTTGCTAACACACTAGTCCACGTTGAGACAAGCTCCAAGGTTGCCGCCGATCCTCTTGCTAGTGGTGACCCGCAAGTCACACTCTCCCACGTGGAGTGCTTACCACAAGCTCTAGCACTTGACCCAGCCGAACCACTTGTCGCCCTTCGCGTCTCGCTCTACTAGAGTTCCTCTTCGCGACTCCCGCAGGATGAGCACAATACCCCTCACAATCTCTTCTCTGGAGCACCGCACAATCTTCTTTGCGTGCTTCAATGGAGATCACTACCAAGCCGTCTAAGAGGTAGCAACCTCTAAGAGTAACAAGCACCATCGGCTTGCAACTCGATCACCTAGTGCCAACACTTGCAATCTCTCATGCACCGTACTAGAATCGCTCTCTCACTTAGCGGATATGATTAGCACTAATCACAAGTGAGTTTGAGGGCTCCCTAGCACTCTCACACAAGGATACCAAGTCCCCAAGGTGCCAAGCCCATCAAATGGCCGGTCACCCCCTCTATTTATAGAGGGAGGCCTCAAACTAGCCGTTTGGACGCGTGGTGAAAAGTGTACTGTGGACAGTCCACCCTTATAGGCCTAGATAGTCCACCCTTATGCTGAAACTAGCCGTTAGGTGCTTCAGTGGTCATCCCGGATAATCCGCCCCTTAGGGCCCAGACAATTTGTCGTTCACCTGAAACTAGCTATTGGAGTCCAAACAGTAACCACGGACAGTTCGGAAATTATAGGCGGACAGTCCGCCGTTAAAACCAGAGAACATGTCCAGAACCTATCCAGAACATCTGTTCCTCAAAAATTAGCCGGCAGACAGTCCACCCTTATAGGACTGGACAATCCGCCGTTGATTTCCAACAGCCTAGACAGAGTTTCCAGCAACTCTGCATGCCATCGATTTTAGCCGGCGGATAGTCCACCACCTAGGCACGGACAGTCCGTCATTCACCTGTCAGCCCATGAATAGTGCAAGCGTCGCGTCCGATGTCCTCCAACCCTCAGCGTTCGAGGACCGTGGATAGTCCACTACCAAAGGGCAAACAATCCGCCAATGTCTAGAAAGCAATCCAAGCTCTCTGTGACCTCCTCCTCGCTTCTAACTTCTTCTCCTTTGCAAATGTGTTAACACCACCAAGTGATACACCACCTTGTGCATGTATGTTAGTTTTTTCACAAACATTTTTCCAAAGGATTAGCACTCTTCTTGCCCCGCCACTCGATCCTAGCAACGATGCAAAGTTAGATCACTCAAGTGGCACTAGATGACCGATATGCAAACAAGTTTGCCCCTCTTGATAGTACGGCCATCTATCCTAAACCCGGTCATCAACTTCTCTACGCACCTATGACTGGTGAAATGAAATGCCCTATAGGTTATATCTTTGCCTTGCGCATTCCATTCCATCTCCTCCAATGTCGATGCAACACATGCATCAACATGATCAACAATGATATTATCCACTTCATATCATCATGTGACCTTATTGATTCATTGATCTTGACCTCACTTGATCTTCACCATTACATCGGTCCATCGGCGCCAAGTCTTTGCTCAAGCATCCCACCACGCGGTCTAATGTTTCAAAGCCTTCGACTTGTACTTCACTCTTGCAACCGTTCCATCAAGCCAAGCCTCATCTTGATCTTCTCCACTTTAGTCACATGACTCCATGACATGACTCATATGCAATGATTCCCTTCATTACATATTCACCTATGGACTAATTTCCTATGTATCTCACATTTAAATACATTAGTCTACCTAGGTTGTCACTCAATTACCAAAACCAAACAAGGACCTTTCAAAGGCCCATCCCCACCCCAGTCCTCAATGGTTGTGGCCCCTTTTGTGTCCCAATGGAAATAGGGCTTGGCGCAAGGCAAGTTATAGGGGCCAGGGGCGCACGCGCATTCGCTCAATCGCTCGCATCGTAGCTCAGGAGCTCGGCGGCGGCACTCCAATCCAACTAGCAGTGGCACTCCACTGCTCTATGCCGATGGCCGAGCTCCCTACCTCCCCTCCTCGGCACCCCATCCATAGCCCCTAGCCCTCTACACCGGTGGCCAGTGAGCGGCGACGAGTGGCCCTACGCGTGGCTGCGCCCGGGCGGCTGAGGACATCGTCACCTGCAAGGAGCAGAAGATGGATGTGGGAGGAGATGAAGCGATTAGGGGAAGAGATGAAGCTAGAGCCGGCGATGCATCTAGCATGGCGAGGAGGCTAGTAGCTCCAAATCCATTGAGCCAGAAGTGGTATAAGAAAATAGGTGATGCCATTAATCCATTATCTATTACAAATTGTTAGTCAATTAAATAGATAGGGATTGATCTCTAACTAGTGAATGATGTGTGGTTTAAGGACTTGACTTTGTGCTACATTGAGAAGGAGATTTTTACAAAACTTGATCCTAAGAAAATTAAGAGGACACATTTCAATTCATGAAAGATCGGAAGACGAGCTTACCTCCAAACCGGCCTCGATGTTCTTAGAGTTATAGGGTCGATGTCCTACGGTGTTTGACATTTTTTACATATTCCCTCACTTGTCACTTACTCATTACTAAATTTATTTTAATTGCAAGTTGTTTATGCTTTTTTCTTTTGATCATTTGTTGACTATAAAACAAAAAATCTCCATATGTGATCTTCATGTGAAAGGTAATCATGTTCCAACTTCTTCTGTACCTTTTGTTTGTTGAATTATATATTAGAACATAATTGTTATGTGACATTACAATATAGATATGATATACATACATAGTTAGACATGTATATTGGTCAAGTTTTGTATCTGTACATACTGATCCGCCCTAGCTCATATTTTCGGCTAGGTCTGCCACTACCCTTGCTCCTTTGCCAGTTTCATGTGTACATGTTTCGTGCGCCTTCTCCAACCACCAAGGCTGCGGTCCCCATAGTCCCACAAACCTTATCCTCGCTTTCTCGTACGCCATTGCTCTAGAAACATCCACAACCTCCGCTCCTAGTGCTCACCTGCATGGTTCTCCTCGCTTCCCCATACGTCACCGCGGACACCTCCTCACTGTGCATGCCTGGGCCATAGTCTTGTCACCTCACGCCCTCCTCCTCGCTTGCCTACATAGCAACTCCAGCGATGGCAGCCACCTCCCCAGCATAGTCCTCCTCACTGTGCATGCCTGGGCTACAGTCGCGTCGCCCTGCTCCCTCCTCATCGCATGCCTGCTCAGCAGCTCCATCGATGGCGTCCATCTCCCTCGGCAGCAGCCATGGCGAGCTGCCATTGGGAGGGTAACACATGGAGGAGACACGAAAATAGATGATGCAGAACCTCTTCGGAAATCAGTCGGTAGATGAGGACAATGCGAACGATGACAGCCACCAGCCACGATCGCCCCCGTCGTTGTGCAACCAAGAGATAGACGATGATGCTTATGACGATGAGGAGTACAGCGCTCGCATCCACGTGCACGGCCGCCATGGCGGAGGGCACTCCATAAGCATGCTCGTCTCCCTCTTCCCTATGATTCTGATTTGTCTCGACTACTTTGTTAGTTCATTGTTGGACCTACGGGCTAGGGTTTTGGTTTCCAGATTTGGGCAGGATGTAGTGTTTTTTTGGGGAGGTATACAGTCTGTGTGGAGTGTGAAAGGATCAAGATGCCCAAGGGGCGGTGAATTGGGCTAATTCTAAATTTTTTACAATAATTAAACCCTACACTTAGCCCATTTCACCCCTAGTGCCTAAATGTGTTCTCTATTGATCTTCTGCACAAAAGTTTTGCACCCTAGGTTCCAATCCTACTATAGCATGGCAATTTTAAGAATGTAAAGACATGAATTGAATTGCTCAAAAGTAAATGCTCAAAGTAAAGAGAAGGAGAGGAACACTGTGATGTTTTTCTAAGGTATCAGAGAGTCGCCACTCCCCACTAGTACTTGTTGGAGAATCCACGCAAGGGTGTAGCTCTCCCTTAATCTGCGCAAAGATCAAGTGCTCTCTACAGGCTGATTCTTCAACACTCCATCGCGGTGAATTGCCCACAACCGTTCACACCATGAGTTGGGTCATCCACAAGCTCTGTTGGATGATCACCAAGCTTCCAATCACCACCGAGCCATCTAGGTGATGGCGATCACCAAGAGTAACAAGCACAAACTCTCTCTTGACCAAGACAAGCCTAATGAGAAAGATAGATACACACTTGCTACTCCCTATGCACTAATGAGGTCCTTAATCTTGGATTATCAAATCTCAATCACCCCACTAGGCTATTGCTCTTCATTGCACTCCAAAGTGTTTTCTTAGCTGAACAAATGGGAAAGAGAGCTAAGTTGGACGAGTAGAAGTATTTATACTCACCACTTCAAAACATACCCGTTGGGGTCCAACTCAGCAAATTCAGGGTGACCAGACGCTCCTGTCAAAGTGACCAGACACGTCTAGTCAGTATCCAACAACAACTCAGCCTGGGTATTCGGTTTTAACCAACGGTTCGGTTCGGTTTCTTCGGTTTTCCAAAATTTCAGTTTCCAGAAAATGACCCCTGATCGGTTTGCTAAAATTCCAAAAACCGACCAATTTCGGTTCATTTTTTCAGTTAAAACCGAATAAACCGATGCAAGAAAACATCAGACATGATTTAGAACAGACAGCACAGCACAATACAAACTTGCACAGCACAGTATATTATTTGAAGACTCAAGACTGTTATAAACTTAACAATTCAATGCTCAAATCAAATATTACAAATTTGCAGTTCATTCTTGATAATAAACCATAATACTCCATCAGTTTTGATAAACAATAGGAAAAAAATAGGTTCTAGCCAGTAGGACTACTGACTATTCGGTTTCTCGGTACTTCGGTTTGGTATGGCATAGAAACCGAAGCCGAACACCGAACTTCACAGAACTGGAAACCGAAACCGAACCGGAAAACCAAACTACCGACTATTCGGTTTGGTTTCGGTTCGGTTCGGTTCGGTGTTTGGTTTTCGGTGAAAAAGCACCCAGGGTGAATGACAACAATGCGCCAGAGAGCCATTGTAGTGACCGAACTCAACACGGGGTCCGGTTGACCCTGACCTGACGTGTTAGGTCATCGATTTTCCTCTCTGGACCCTAAAGTGGACCGTGACGCCTAAGAGGGGCGGTGAATTAGGCAACTTAAAATTCTAACTCTAAACTATGGCCTCTTTTTCTAACCTTAGCAAAACCTATGCCAAAGACAAACTATCTAAATGTGCAACTACGGTTTTGCTAATGTGTTGCTATCTCTACCGCAAAAGGAGTAATGGAATCAATATAAATGTGAAAGCTAAAGAGCAAGGTAGAGATATGCAAACTCCCATCGATGACTCTGATATTTTTACCGAGGTATCGAGAAGCGCGCAAGCTTTCCCCTAGTCCTCGTTGGAGCCCCTTGCAAGCTTCCAATTTGGTTGTGTTGGTCATCAAACACCAAAATCCAAAGTAAATGGGCCTAGGGTCCATTTTCCTTACAATCTCCCCCTTTTTGGTGATTGATGACAACGTGACCAAAGCAAGCAAATAATAGAATTTTGAAAATTTTAAAACTACCTACTTGCTAGGATGCAATGCAAGAGGCAAGATTATATGATGCCAAAAGATACTACTTGTACGACTTCATAAAAACTTATCTTGCCCTTACAAATGTCCCCATGTGGTATTATGGATTTAAGCCTTTCTTCCTATAAATTCTCCCCATTACATAGGCTAATCCATAATCTACTATCCTCTCTTTCTCGGACCATTACTACAAATTAATGCTTGTTTTTGGTCCTCTAAATTCTCCCCCTTTGGAATCAAACACCAAAAAGGAAGACATTAGTAGCACAAGGGAGGGTCAAACTTTGTGATCCTTTGTGTGTAGAGTGAAATGGATCACAAAATTTGACTCTCACATTATATAGACTAAGCTCCCCCTAAATATATGCATACATATGATAGAAGGCAAAGCATATGCATAATTGGCAAAGTATTGCACAAGGGAATTTAATCTATATAATGCACAGAGAAAGCATATAAATATCCAAATGAAATCAACATGATGATATTAGTTTAGAAATACCACATGTAGAAATCAATTTGATTTCTACTACTTGCAATCGGTGGTGGATATTTGAAGTATGATGCTTAACTCCGGGGACTCCATTTTCCTTGCAATGATACTACTACACACATGATAAGCTTGAAAAGGTGTTAGTCTCAAAACTTCTAATTTGTAGAGTAATCTCCCCCTAAATTTATGCACACAAGTATGGAATACTTGTAGGCAACATGCACATTGATTTTAAAATAAAAAATACCACTTGAAAGATGACATCACATGAATGTGAGAATCATTTTTGAAGGCGATATTCGGGAGAAATTATCTACAATTTGGACTTTGGCACATATTAGATGAACAATTGAAGGACAAGCTATGTGTCGTGCTCCTATATAATTTTAAACCATGTAGGATTGCCCCAAGGAATAAGAATGAAACGGAGCAAGCCAACCATATAAAGTACCTAGTGTATGCATGACAAAATATATAAGAATGCAAATGCAAACCTAGGCATGAAGAGTAACTAGATGCTAAAAGATACCAATTGTAGGAAAATTTAAATCTAATACCAATTGAAGTAAATTGAATCTAGTTACCTAAAATGGAAAGGGGAATTTGGGTCCATAGTATTCACTAACCCACTTGGCAATAATTTTGTCCATCATGATGCACCCCATGAAATACACACATACTTTGCCAATTCTCCAAATTCTCCGAAGTCCATAGGACTTCTCACTTCCCTTTCGAGATCCAAACCTTTTTGGTGCTCTTCATGTTGGAGATGATTTCCTTTGGCACCCAAAAGCGTTTGACCCCATTGTTGGCTTGCTTGTTTACCTTGATGGCCACCACCTTGCCATTTTTCTTCTTCTTCAAGAGATAAGGTGTGGAGGCCTTCTTGTCCACCTTGTTGGTGTAGGTGTTGGAGAGCTTGCTTGTTTGCTTTTTCTCTTTCTTCTTTGCTCCTCCCCCATTCTTCACCTTGCACTCATAGGACTTGTGACCTTCCTTGTGGCACACGTAGCAAACCACGGTTTATCCTTCATCAAGCTTCTTCACTCCCTTGACGGTGTTATCTTGATGAAGTTGGGCTTGCTTCGCCTTGCCTTTCACTTGAGTCAAGTCCTTGGTGAGGCGAGCTACTTCTTGCTTGAGTTTCTCATTCTCCTTTGCAACCTCTTGTGTGCATGTATCTACAACAACTTTCTCAACACAAACTTGGTTGCACAAGGATGAATCTAAACATAAATCATTACAAGAAGTAGAGGCATCCTTTTTAGACATGTTAGAACTTTTCTTTTTAGATGCCTTGGTGAGGGTTGTACTAATGGCTTCAAGATTAGCAACTTTATTAGTTAGCTCATCACAATGTTTGCACATGGTTTCCATTTTAGCAATCAAACTTTTATAAGCATCTTGTGAGCTAGCTAACTTTTCTTTTAATTTTTCATTTTTCTTTATAAGTTGCTCATCATTGATTGTGCATGCATTTGTTGTTGCACTAGCCTTAAGTTGCTCAATTTTAGTAGATAGTTCAACATTAAGATTAGCAAAGTTCTCATATTGTTCAAGCAAAATTTTATATGCTTCTTGTAAACTATCTAGCTTTTCTTTTATTTTCCCGAGCTTCTTTTGTTGACTAGTGCAAACTTTAGCATAATTAAGATTTTGTTGCACAATTTCTTCATAAGAAGGCATTTCATCATCACTATCATTCTCACTAGAGGATGAGCTTTCGTTACCTCATGCCATAAGGCACACACGTGAAGAGCTTGATGATGAGTGCTTGGGCCCTCGCCTCTTGTGATGGTGTTCTTCTTCACTTGAAGAATCATCCCGTGATCTTATTGATGTGAGGGCTTGGTTCTTGCACGCCTTCTTCTTTGTCTTGGGTGTGGGCTTGTTTGGACAAACTTCCACAAAGTGCCCCAACTCACCACATCCATAGCATCCTCTTTTTCTTTGCTCATTTCTTTGATTGGGAAGATGATATCTTGAATTTGGATGGGCACACCCTTGACATTGAGCCTTTGGATCATCTTCTCCACCTTGTTGATAAGTTTGATTGATTCTTCATCAAGGTCGAAGATGGAGGAGGAAGATTGATCATCATCACTTGAATCTTCATCTTCATCATCATCATCATCCTCATCTTCTTCTTCTTCTTCACTTGAGGAGCTTGAGCTTGAGCTTGTCTCAACTTGCTCGACCTTCATCTTCTTTTTCTTGCCACATGCAAGAGCTTTGCCTTTGCTTGATGAAGAGGCTTCTTCTTGACCCATCTTGCATGACATTTCAAATGCCACTATCTTGCCAATGACTATGGCCGAAGTCATGGTGCTCAAGTCCTCCATGTTGTGAAGGATGGTGATGATGTTTGCATATTTCTTTTGTGGTAGCATGGAGATGATCTTCCTCACGATGTCTGCATCATCTAGCTTTGTTAATCCTATAGAATGGAGCTCATTGATAATTAGATTCAAACAAGAATACATATCATGAACTAGCTCATTATCATTTATTGTAAAGAAATCATAATTTTGTTTAGCTAGACAATGTTTTTGCTCACGGACATTAGATGTGCCATCATGGAGCTCTTGAAGTTTTAACCAAATTTCATGTGCCATATTTAAAGTGAATACTTGGTTAAACACATCCATGATAAATGATTCAAACAAGCAATTCTTAGCTCTAGCATTGAAATGCATTTCTTTTTCATCACTCTTTGTGGGTTTTTCGGGATTCTTAATGGGTTTCATCCCATCTGACTCTCAAAACTCCCAAATCAACCGCCTCAAGATAGCAAGTCATTCTAGCTTTATAATAGGGGAAGTGTGCCGTCAAAGTGCGGAGGCCTAGAGGTATCCATCCCAACCACTCTAAATAGCGTCGGCTCAACGGCGGTTAAGCCAAAGGTCCAATTTGAGCCAACTGGCTCTGATACCAATTGAAGTGGACCGTTGAAAGCTCTAGTTTGGTTTTGGTGAATTGATGAAACCCTAAGTGCTAACCTAGTTTATCAAGTGATCATGAGATAGGTAGCACACTTCAAGTGGAGAAGCTAATGAAAATCATAGCCTGACAATGGTGATGGCATGACGATGATCAAGGGCTTAAACTTGAAAAGAAGAAAGAGAAAAACAAAAAGCTCAAGGCAAAGGTATAAACCATAGGAGCTATTTTGTTTTGGTGATCAAGACACTTAGAGAGTGTGATCACATTTAGTTTTGATAGCCATACTATTAAGAGGGGTGAAACTCGTATCGGAATGCGGTTATCAAAGTGCCACTAGATGCTCTAACTCATTGCATATGTATTTAGGATCTAGTGGAGTGCTAACACCCTTGATAATATTTGTGAAAATATGCTAACACATGTGCTCAAGGTGATACACTTAGTGGTTGGTACATTGGAGCAAGGGTGAAGAAGTTAGAAGTAAAAATAGAGGTGATGCCAGCGTCGGTCAAGTGACCGGACGCTGGATCCAAAAGCACCAGACGCTGACGCCTACGTCCAGTCACGTTGACTGGCAGTACAGAGGCTAGGGTTTACCACCGGACACTGGGCTGTGTCCGGTCGAGGTGGACCGGACACGTCCGGTCGAGGAAAACCAGTTTTCGACCCTTAGTGTACTCGACCGGACGCACAGGCTCCAGCGTCCGGTCAGTTCTACCGGAGCGTCTGGTCAGGTTCATAGTCGTTGAAATCTGACGAACAACATTTGAAGCTGGTGACGCATGGCGTCCATCAGTGGACCGGACGCTGAGTCCAGGGTCCGGTCAGAAAGATCGGAGCGTCTGGTCAGAGCGCAGTGTACCCAGTGAAGGGGTACAACGGCTCTATTTCATGGGGGCTTCTATTTAAGCCCCATGGCCGGCTGTAGCTCACATCTTTGGCCATTTTCATTGACATAGCAACCTTGTGAGCTAAGCCAGAGTCCTCCCACTCATCTCCATCATTGATTCATCATCATAGTGAGATTGGGAGTGATCCAAGTGCATTGCTTGAGTGATTGCATCTAGAGGCACTTGGTGTTCGTGTTTCGCTGCGGATTTTACTTGTTACTCTTGGTGGTTGCCGCCACCTAGATGGCTTGGAGTAGCGAGGATCATCGAGCGGAGGTGGTGATTGTCTCTGGCTCTGATCGTGGTGATTGTGAGGGGTTCTTGACCTTTCCCCGATGGAGCGCCAAAAGGTACTCTAGTGAATTGCTCGTGGCTTGTGTGATCCTCATCTTGTGTTGGTTGTGTGGCACCCTATTAAGGGTTTGGCGTGTGAAGCCAATTAGCGCGTGAACCTCCAAGTGAGTGAATCGCCACAACGAGGACTAGCTTGCCGGCAAGCAAGTGAACCTCGGTAAAAATCATTGTGTTCATCATTGATTCCGAGGTGATTGGTCTTCATTGTTATTCATCTTTGTGATTGATTGGTTCTTCATCTACACGGCGGTATAACTATCTTAATCACTCTCTTTACATTATCGCAAACTAGTTGACAAGCTCTTTAGTGTAGCTAGTTGTGAGAGCTTGCTTGGTTGGTTGGTGTGGCTCTTTAGTTAGCTTTTGAGAGCACACTAACATAGGGTAGTGTCATACCTCTTGTGTGAATCGACACTATCTAAACTAGAATTGTGGTAGGTGGCTTGCATTTTGAGTAGGCTAGCGCAACACTTGCTTCGCCTCATAATTGTCTAACCTTTTGTTAAGTGTTATTGTAGAAATTTTATTAGGCTATTCACCCCCCCTCTAGCCATTAGGACCTTTCAAGTGGTATCAGAGCCGAGGTCACCGTGATTTGAGGCTTAACAACCTTTGGTGTAAAAATAGCTTAAATCAACAACACCAAGAAGCCACCCCAATTTGATGGCACAAATTACCCCTATTGGAAGGCTAAGACGACAACATATATTAAGTCAATCAATAGGAAGATTTGGAAGGTGGTAGAAACAAAAATTGAGATTGAAGATGAAGAGACTCCCACCGCCGCCGAAGAATTGCTACTCCAAAACAATGACATTGCTCTTAGTGCCATCCATGATGCTTTGGATGAGAGAACATTTGAGCAAATCAAGAACATTGAGAAAGCTCATGAGGCATGGAAGAAATTGGAAGAATCATTTGAGGGCACCAAGGCAATCAAAGGTGCAAAGGCATACATTCTCAAGGATAAATTTGCTAGTTTCAAGATGAAGGAAGATGAAAGTGTGCCGGACATGTTCCATCGAATGGAAGTGATTGTAAATGATCTCAAGGCACTTGGTGAGAAGATAGAGGACAAGGAGTTCTCAAATAAGTTCTTGAGATGCTTACCCTCAAGATTTGGTACATTGGTCACTATTCTAGTGAGGTCCGGTTTGGATACAATGACACCAAATCAAGTCTTGGGAGATATCATGACCGATGATGCCTATAGAGATGATGACGAGAAGGAAGAAAAGAGAGAGAAGAAAGAAGAGAAGAAAGATGACAAGAAGAAGAGCGTGGCATTCAAGGCCACATCATCCAAGGGCAAAGCTAAGCAAGAAACATCAAGTGAAGAAGATGAATCATGGGATGATGATGATGATGAGAAGATGGCTCTATTTGTCAAGAGATTTAGCAAGTTCATGGTGAAGAAGGGCTATCGTGCAAGAAGAAAGAAATCTTCATTCAAGAACAAAGAAGAGTCAAGAAGGTGCTTCAAGTGTGGAAGCAAAGATCATCTTGTTGCTAAATGCCCATACAATAGTGAAAATGATGATGACAACAAGAAGAACAAGAAGAAGGACAAGAAGGAAAAGAGAGAGAAGAAGGACAAGATGGCCTTCAAGAAGAAGAAGGGTGGTTCATATGTAGTCACTTGGGATAGTGATGCTTCCTCAAGTGATGATGATGATGATAGTGATGATCACAAGACCACCAAGAAGAAGGTTCTTGCAAGCATTGCCATCAATGAGAAGCCTTCTCTCTTCGAATCTTCATCATGCTTCATGGCTAAGGCCACTAAGGTACAATCTTGCGATGATGAAAGTGATGAAGAACATGATGATGATAATGAACATAAAAATGAAAATGATAGTGATAGTGATGATGATGAACCACTAAGGATGAATTATTTGACATGCTAGAAGATGCTAGAGAACACTTTGATATCAAGAGAAGGGAATGCAAAAGCTTGCGTAAGGAACTAAAAGCCCTTAAGCAAGCCTTTGATGAGCTCAATGCATCTCATGGGAGGCTAGAAGAAGCCAATGAGAAGCTTGGCAAAGCTCACAAAAAGCTTGAAAAGGCTCATTCCTCTTTGCTTGATGAGCAAAATAAAAAGCATGTTGAAACATGCAATGTAGGTTTAACTTGTGACATAATTGATGAACCACTATCTATGCCTATTATTGTTGCTCCTACTAACCCTTCTTGTAGCACTTCCACTTCTACCTCATCTAGTAGTGATGGTCTCACTTGTGATGCCTCACTAGTGGTTGAGAATGAGAACCTCAAGAAGGAGGTCACTAAGCTCACTCACAACCTAGCTAAGGCTTATGGTGGTGAGGACCACTTGCTTATGGCCTTGGGTAGCCAAAGAGCTTCTCTCTACAAAGAGGGATTGGGCTATACCCCCAAGAAAGGCAAAGCGGCCTTTGCTCCTCACAAGACAAGTTTTGTGAAGAACAATGGTCGGTTTTGCACTAGTTACAAGTAAGTGGGTCACAAAGAGCAAGAATGCAAAAATAAGAACAAAAATGCTAATGTATCCTTTATTAAGCTTGATTCATGCTATATGCTTACTAAGGGTACAAATGGTGTAAAGGCTAAGTTCATTTGTAAACCATGGATGGGCTCAAAGAAGAAAGCCATTTGGGTGCCAAAGAGCCTAGTGACTAACCTTCAAGGACCCAAGCAAGTTTGGGTACCTAAAAAGAATTGATTTTCTTTTGTAGGTCAATTACAAAGCCGGAGGAAGGCATTGGGTTCTTGATAGTGGGTGCACTCAACACATGACCGGTGATGCAAGAATGTTCAACTCAATCAACACCAATGGCAATGATGGTTATGATAGTATCACATTTGGTGACAATGGGAAAGGCAAGGTCAAAGGGCTTGGTAAGATTGCAATATCCAATGACATGAGCATTTCCAATGTGTTGCTAGTAGAGAGCTTGAACTTCAATTTGCTATCCGTGGCTCAATTGTGTGATCTTGGATTCAAATGCATATTTGGAGTAGATGATGTAGAGATCATAAGTGTAGATGGCTCTAACTTGATCTTCAAAGGCTTTAGATATGAGAATCTATACTTGGTTGATTTCAATGCTAGTGAAGCTAGATTGTCTACATGCTTGTTCACTAAGTCTAGCATGGGTTGGTTATGGCATAGAAGGCTTGGTCATGTTGGAATGAAACAATTGAATAGATTGATTAAGCATAACTTAGTTAAAGGCTTGAAAGATGTTGTGTTTGAAAAGGATAAGCTTTGTAGCTCTTGTCAAGCCGGCAAACAAGTTGGAAACACTCATCCTAAGAAAAGCATGATGAGCACTAGTAAAGCATTTGAGTTATTGCACATGGACTTGTTTGGGCCAACACAATACACTAGTATCGGTGGAAATAAATATGGCTTTGTGATAGTGGATGACTACACTAGATACACATGGGTATTCTTTCTAGTGGACAAAAGTGATGTATTTGCTACATTCAAATCATTTGTCAAAGGCATTCACAATGAATTTGAAACAACCATCAAGAGAGTTAGAAGTGACAATGGTAGTGAGTTCAAGAACACTAGAATTGATGAGTTATGTGATGAATTTGGAATTAGACATCAATTCTCGGCCAAGTACACTCCACAATCAAATGGCCTTGTTGAGAGGAAGAATAGAACACTCATTGATATGGCAAGGTCTATGCTTAGTGAGTACAATGTGAGTCAATCCTTTTGGGCCAAATCTATCAACACGGCTTGCTATTGTAGCAACCGCCTCTATTGTCACCGATTGAAAGAAAAGACACGATATGAGCTCTTGAATGGTAGAAAGCCCAACATTGCATATTTTTGGGTCTTTGGTTGCAAATGTTATATCTTGAAGAAAGGCACAAGATTGGGCAAGTTTGACAAGAAATGTGATGAAGGATTCCTACTTGGCTATTCCACTACAAGCAAAGCATATAGAGTTTGGAATTTGGATAGTGGTACTCTTGAGGAAGTTCATGATGTTGAATTTGATGAAACTAAGGGTTCACAAGAAGAGAATGAGAACTTGGAAGATGTTAGAGGCATTCAACTTTCAAATGCCATGAAGAACATGGATGTTGGTGAATTGAGGCCTAGGCAAGTGAATGATGAAGAAGATGACCAAGTGCAAGTGCTCTCTAACTCAAATGTGCAAGATGATACAAATCAAGATAGTGCAAGTGACTCTCATGACATTGATCAAGATCAAGTGGCTAGTACATCATCTCAACCAAATGATCTAGCAAGTGCAAGCAATCAAGTTCCATTGCTCCAACCAACAAGTATTGCAAGAGATCATCCTTTGGATACAATCATTGGTGATATTTCAAGAGGTGTACAAACAAGATCAAGATTGGCATCATTTTGTGAACACTTCTCATTTGTGTCATCCATTGAACCAAAGAAGATAGATGAAGCCTTAAAGGATGTTGATTGGGTCAATGCTATGCATGAAGAGCTAAACAACTTCATAAGAAATCAAGTATGGGAAATGGTAGAAAGACCAAAGGGACACAATGTGATTAGAACCAAATGGGTCTTTAGAAACAAGCAAGATCAAGATGGGATAGTAGTAAGGAACAAAGCAAGATTGGTAGCACAAGGCTATACTCAAGTTGAAGGTCTTGACTTTGGAGAAACATATGCCCCGGTTGCTAGATTGGAAGCAATAAGAATCTTGCTAGCCTATGCTTGTGCTCACAACATCAAGCTCTATCAAATGGATGTTAAGAGTGCATTTCTCAATGGCTATATCAATAAAGAAGTATATGTTAAGCAACCTCCCGGTTTTAAAGATGACAAGAAACCCAACCATGTGTACAAGTTGAAGAAGGCATTGTATGGCTTAAAGCAAGCACCTAGAGCATGGTATGAGAGATTGAGGGACTTCCTCCTCTCTAAAGGGTTCACCATGGGCAAGGTTGACACCACACTTTTCATCAAGAAGATTGGAAAAGATCTATTTGTATTGCAAATTTATGTTGATGATATCATATTTGGATCAACCAATCAAGAATTTTGTGATGAGTTTGGAAAGATGATGGCTAATGAGTTTGAGATATCCGTGATTGGAGAGTTGAGTTACTTCCTTGGTCTTCAAATCAAGCAATTAAAGAATGGTACATTTGTGAGTCAAGGCAAGTACATCAAGGACATGATCAAAAAGTTTGGCATGATTGATAGCAAAGTCATTAGCACACCAATGGGAACCAATAGCAACTTGGATAGTGATGCAAGTGGAAATATGGTAGATCAAAAGTTGTATCGGTCTATGATTGGAAGCCTACTCTATGTGACCGCATCAAGGTCGGATGTCATATTTAGTGTATGCATGTGTGCAAGATTTTGAAGCCTCACCAAGAGAAAGTCATTTGAAGGCTACAAAGAGAATTTTGAGGTACTTGAAGCATACACCAAATGTTGGTTTGTGGTATCCCAAAGGAGCAAAGTTTGAGCTAGTTGGTTACTCCGACTCGGATTATGCGGGATGCAAGGTTGAAAGGGAGAGCACCTCGGGCACATGTCAATTGTTGGGAAGATCACTTGTTTCATGGTCATCAAAGAAGCAAAATAGTATTGCATTATCAACCGCCGAAGCCGAATACATATCCGCCGGTAGTTGTTGTGCACAAATACTTTGGATGAAGGCCATTTTGAGTGATTTTGGAATCAAGTTCAAGAAAGTGCCATTGCTATGTGACAATGAGAGTGCAATCAAGTTGACAAACAATCCGGTTCAACATGCAAGAACAAAGCACATTGATGTCCGCCACCATTTCATAAGAGATCACCAACAAAAAGGGGACATTTGTATTGAGAGTGTAGGCACCGAAGATCAACTTGCCGATATATTCACCAAGCCATTAGATGAGAAAAGGTTTTGCAAGCTAAGGAATGAGTTGAACATATTGGATTTCTCAAATATGTGTTGATGCACCCCCACTCATATGACATGCCTCTCCTTCGAGCAATCCAAGGTAAAAGTTGATTGGCATGACATACATCCTTGCTAAGGACATGTTTAGTGCATCTAGTCATGTTTTCAATCTTATTAGGACCTTGCAAGTGGTTCTATCTTATTAGGCTCATTCATGAAAATCAAATGATTTTAAATGTCTATATGGTATCACTATTGCTTCTATGTTTGACTTGATCTAGTGATGGCATATGACATGTTTATGGGCTTGTAAACCTAGTGTTTAATCTAGAAAATGAACTATAAGTGTTTAACTCAACATGGTACAAGATAACCCTTATTTGGAGGTGTGAAGAAGCTTGTCCTTGGATCAAACCGAGTTAAATATCTTTGGGAAATAATCTAGAATTGAACCAAATTTGTGAAAATAACCCTCACCCCATTGATTGACATTGATAATCTCGACCCTACAAGTAATTCCATCTAAATTTAAACCTTTGTGGTCATTGATGACAAAGGGGGAGAGAAACAAAGATAAGGGAAGATAAAGGGGAGAGAAACAAACATAAAGATATCTTGACATATGACATAGGGGGAGAGATATGAAAAAGGAAAGAGATCAACTAAAATTTTGAGCACATAAGTAGGGGGAGCAAGCTCATGAACTTGTATGGTGCATTTGAATGTGCATCTCATATGTTTGCTTGCATAGCACAAGTCTTAAATTTACACATCCATGCTTGTGTGATGGATGTTAGTTGTAAGATTGAATGGTGAAATGAAATCACTAGATAACTTTCATTTCCAAGTAAGTCTTTACAAGTGATATCTTTTCAAAATATGTTTCCAAGTGATATAGAACTAACCATGGTGCTAAGGATGGTATATTGGTGCACTCCGATTGGTATCACGCTTCAAAGGTCCATCTTTTATACCTTAGCATCATATGGTAGACATTGACTCCTACATTTCCTATCTAAGCATATGTGCAAGCTACAATCCAAATTCTTAGCACATATGTAGGGGGAGCAATTGCTACCACTTAGGGTTCATGAAACTTGTCCATATCCTTTTACACATGGTAAATATGCTTGGGCAAGCAACATGGATTCAATTGAATTTATATTCATATCTTTGTATAAGGGTTGTCATCAATTACCAAAAAGGGGGAGATTGAAAGCTCTAGTTTGGTTTTGGTGAATTAATGAAACCCTAAGTGCTAACCTAGTTTATTAAGTGATCATGAGATAGGTAGCACACTTCAAGTGGAGAAGCTAATGAAGATCATAGCATGACAATGGTGATGGCATGGCGATGATCAAGGGCTTAAACTTGAAAAGAAGAAAGAGAAAAACAAAAAGCTCAAGGCAAAGGTATAAACCATAGGAGCTATTTTGTTTTGGTGATCAAGACACTTAGAGAGTGTGATCACATTTAGGTTTGATAGCCGTACTATTAAGAGGGGTGAAACTCATATCGGAATGCGGTTATCAAAGTGCCACTAGATGCTCTAACTCATTGCATATGCATTTAGGATCTAGTGGAGTGCTAACACACTTGATAATATTTGTGAAAATATGCTAACACATGTGCACAAGGTGATACACTTAGTGGTTGGCACATTGGAGCAAGGGTGAAGAAGTTAGAAGTGAAAACAGAGGTGATGCCAGCGTCGGTCAAGTGACCGGACGCTGGATCCAAAAGCACCGGACGCTGATGCCTGCGTCCGGTCGCGTTGACTGGTGGTACAGAGGCTAGGGTTTACCACCGGACGCTGGGCTGTGTCCGATCGAGGTGGACCGGACGCGTCCGGTCGAGGAAAACTAGTTTTCGACCCTTACTGTACTCGACCGGACGCACAGGCTCCAGCGTCTGGTTAGTTCTACCGGAGCGTCCGGTCAGGTTCATAGCCATTGAAATCTAACGAACAACATTTGAAGCTGGTGACGCGTGGCGTCCATCAGTGGACCGGACGCTGAGTCCAGGGTCCGGTCAGAAAGACCGGAGCGTCCGGTTAGAGCGCAGTGTACCCAGTGAAGGGGTACAATGGCTCTATTTCGTGGGGGCTTCTATTTAAGCCCCATGGCCGGCTGTAGCTCACATCTTTGGCCATTTTCATTGACATAGCAACCTTGTGAGCTAAGCCAGAGTCCTCCCACTCATCTCCATCATTGATTCATCATCATAGTGAGATTGGGAGTGATCCAAGTGCATTGCTTGAGTGATTGCATCTAGAGGCACTTGGTGTTCGTGTTTCACTACGGATTTCGCTTGTTACTCTTGGTGGTTGCCGCCACCTAGACGGCTTGGAGCAGCGAGGGTCGTCGAGCGGAGAGTGGTGATTGTCTCCGGCTCCGATCGTGGTGATTATGAGGGGTACCTTTCCCCGGCGGAGCGCCAAAAGGTACTCTAGTGAATTGCTCGTGGCTTGTGTGATCCTCATCTTGTGTTGGTTATGCGGCACCCTATTGAGGGTTTGGCGTGTGAAGCCAATTAGCGCGTGAACCTCCAAGTGAGTGAATCACCACAACGAGGACTAGCTTGCCGGCAAGCAAGTGAACCTCGGTAAAAATCATTGTGTTCATCATTGATTCCGAGGTGATTGGTCTTCATTGCTATTCATCTTTGTGATTGATTGGTTCTTCATCTACACGGCGGTATAACTATCTTAATCACTCTCTTTACATTATCGCAAACTAGTTGACAAGCTCTTTAGTGTAGCTAGTTGTGAGAGCTTGCTTGCTTGGTTGGTGTGGCTCTTTAGTTAGCTTTTTGAGAGCACACTAACATAGGGTAGTGTCATACCTCTTGTGTGAATCGACACTATCTAAACTAGAATTGTGGTAGGTGGCTTGCATTTTGAGTAGGCTAGCGCAACACTTGCTTCACCTCATAATTGTCTAACCTTTTGTTAAGTGTTGTTGTAGAAATTTTATTAGGCTATTCACCCCCCCCTCTAGCCATTAGGACCTTTCAACCGTGACGCCTAAGAGGGGGGGGGGTGAATTAGGCAACTTAAAATTCTAACTCTAAACTATGGCCTCTTTTTCTAACCTTAGCAAAACCTATGCAAAAGACAAACTATCTAAATGTGCAACTATGGTTTTGCTAATGTGGTGCTATCTCTACCGCAAAAGGAGTAATGCAATTAATGTAAATGTGGAAGCTAAAGAGCAAGGTAGAGATATGAAAACTCCTATCGATGACTCTGGTATTTTTACCGAGGTATCGAGAAGCGCTCAAGCTTCCCCCTAGTTCTCGTTGGAGCCCCTCGCAAGGGCCAAGCTCCCGGTCGGGTAACTTTGTGGATAGCCTCGGGCCTTCCCCACATGCAAGTGGGTCTTCGATCTGCCTTTTGGCAAGCCTCTCCTGGATGCTCCCCACCGTCTTCACAATCAAGCTTCCAACCAAAATGTCGCGGGCCTTGTTTCCTCCGGTACACGGTGGCGGCCACACCACAAACGCGGTTGGTGTGATCTTGTAAGACTACAAGCCCCTTCGATGTACAATAATGGTGCGCGCAAGCACCGAGTGATAAGAGGTATGCAAACCTCACTAAACACTAGGCCTAAACCTAGAGCAAGCGCATAAACGGTGGTCTAATCAACATAAGCACTTCGCAAAGCACCTACGCTAATCACCTAATAAAACACTAAGCACTATACAAGTGGACATCTCTAAAATGGTGTATCAACACCCTTGGTATGTTTCCTCAGCTCCACACTACTCAAATGGCCGGTTGGGGGTTGTATTTATAAGCCCCACTGAGAAAGTAGCCATTGGGGACAAAATCCCACTTTTCTGCTACTGACCGGAAGCTGGAGTCGTCCTGATCGGATGCGTCCGGTCATCCCGACCGTTGGAGCCGCGAACAACTCATCAGACACTGCCAGTGTCGGGTCACTTGCCACCGGACGTGTCCGGTCGCAAGTTCGCCGCTCTGGAACCTCTCTGTACTCGATCGGACGCTGTTGTCCCACGTCCGGTCGGTTTTGCCACCAGCGTCCGGTCAGTTGCTGAGTGTGTTGTCGGACTGATGAACAGTGCCAACGGTGCATCTAGTCGATTCACTTGTTCAGCGTTCGGCCACTGCTTGCTGATGCCGAGCCACTGATCGGAGCGTCCGGTCACTTTTCTCCAGCGTCCGGTCCACCGTCCGTTCACTTCTGTGAGCTCATTTTTCATGATCTTGCGTATAGCTTGGTTCCTATCTTCGTGCTTAGACTTTGCTTGATATCTTGGGTCTTCTCTTGTGCTCCTAAGCTCTTGCTTCTGGTGTTGATCCTTGGATCATCACATCCCTTTCGTCCAAGTCACGTCTTGCACCCTATTGAACTACAAAACAAACACTTGCAAATTCATTAGTCCAATTTGGTTGTGTTGGTCATCAAACACCAAAATCCAAAGTAAATGGGCCTAGGGTCCATTTTCCTTATAGGCCCTTTCTGTACATGACCGGACGCAGCTGACACCGATCACAAACCCTTCTACATCTGGTCCTGCATCAGCACCGAAACCCCACTGCTATAGTTGCTAGTAGCTGCGTGTCCGGTTTTTCCCTTTTGCCGGTGTCTGGTCATCTCAGACCTCGGCTGCGTAGTCTCCAACACTGACCGTGAAAGGATCAAGATGCCCAAGAGGGGGTGAATTGGGCTAATTCTAAATTTCTTTGCAATAAATAAATCCTATGGTTAGCCCAATTAACCCCTTGTGCCTAGAAAGTGTTTCTAATTGTTCTACCGCACAAAAGACTTGCAACCTAAATTCCAATCCTACTCTAGCATGGCAATTCTATGAATATAAAGACATGAATTGAATTGCTCAAAGTAAATGCTCAAAGTAAATAGAGAAGGAGGAACGCGGCGATGTTTTGCCGAGGTATCGGAGAGTCGCCACTCCCCACTAGTCCTCGTTGGAGCACCCGCGCAAGGGTGTAGCTCCCCCTTGATCCATGCAAGGATCAAGTGCTCTCTATGGGTTGATTCTTCGACACTCCGTCATGGTGAATCACCCACAACCGCTCACAACTTGAGTTGGGTCACCCACAAGCTCCACCAGGTGATCACCAAACTCCCAATCACCACCAAGCCATCTAGGTGATGGCAATCACCAAGAGTAACAAGCACGAACTCTCACTTGACCACGACAAGCCTAATGAGAAGGTGGATGCACACTTTGCTACTCTTGATCTTCACTAATGAGGGCTCTCTTTGGGATTCTCAAATCTCAATCACCTCACTAGGACCTTGTTCTTCTTGGCACTCTCTAAAGTGTTTCTCAGCTGTTGGAATGAGCAAAAGTACCCCCACACACGAGCGGAGGTTGTATTTATAATATCGGCTGAAAAACAAACCATTATGTGCCTCTGCGGGGTGACCGGACGCTCCGGTCATGTTGACCGGACGCACCGGTCAGTACACCCCGAACTCCAGTGGTTAAGAATTGACCGGACGCTGGCAGCGTCCGATGAACACTGACCGGACGCGTCTGGTCACGTTTTCCCTTCACTGGAACCTTACTGATGTCGACAGGACTCTGGACCACCAGCGTCCGGTCACTTGCTGAGCAGCGTCCGGTCAGTAGCCGGAACCTGATCAGCGTCCGGTCAGCATTGACCGGACGCGTTCGATCAGGATTCTCTCTCTCTAGGACCTTACTGGAGTCGACCGGACGCTGGCCCTCAGCGTCCGGTGACATGACGTCGCAGCGTCCGGTCACTTCTAGACGCTTTCACCTTGGTCAAATGAACTGACCGGACCCTAAGCCAGCGTCCGGTCACACCAGAGCCAGCGTCCGGTCAGTATTTGACCCTCCATTCACTTCCAACTCTCGAACATATGTGAATGAAGTTTGCTCCATTGGATCAAAGGGCTGTTGTGGAGCTACCTAGTGCTAGTTTTAACAAGTGTGCACCACACCTAACTCACTAGACTCACCTAGGTCAAGCTACCCATTCATACCCCCCTTAATAGTATGGCCAAAGGAAAAACAAAGTCCTAAACTACTCTAAGTGTCTCTCTAACTCCAAATGACACTTAGAACTAGTCCATCCTTAACCTTGTCGTCCATCCTTTGAAAACCGAAATGATTTCCATCGTAGGGGCATGACAACCATAGTTGCCCAATCGATCTCCATTACCATGACCTAACTCAATTGTTTCTGCAAAACATACGTTAGTCACAGTAATCACGTATTGTCATTAATCACTGAAACCCAACTAGGGGCCTAGATGCTTTCAATCTCCCCCTTTTTGGTGATTGATGACAATACTACCTCGAGTATGTGAAAGAGATGAGGTTTTTAACATGCTTGGTTCATATAAGCTTTTGGCAATAAGAACAAAAGTGTTAGGCAAGCTTATATGACCCAAGCCATCATGATGTACTCAAAAGATATGAAATAAGCATGAGTACAAGTAATGAAGCTCATTTGCATCGGAGTAAAATGTGGAAGCAAAGGCAAATGAGCAAAGCACAAGTGATATGACATATAAAGAATTCAAAGTAGAGAGCACACATGTCATATATCACGATCACATAGATATCACTATCACATAAATATAGTAGTAAACATGAATGCATAATGTATCACACACACAAATGCATAATAGTGTATCTCACATATAAAAACTCCAAATGTAATAGATAAGCTAATATAATAACTAAGATCCCCTAGATAAGTAGCTCCCCCTAAGCCTAACATACTCGAACCCTCTCCCCCTTTGGCGTCAAACACCAAAACCTAAGGGTCAGTCGGCGAGGCTGCAGCGGACGAGCCGGGCGCTGAGGTACGAGGAGCGAGGTGGAACTAGGTGCCATCATCGTCTGATCCTAAGCTCTAGGCTGTCTGACCCTCTGTAGCTGGTAGTGATGCTAAAGCAGTCTGGGTTGGATCAGGAACTGGTGCTTCTGTAGGCTCAGCTGGTATAACTGAAGCAGCTAGCTCTAATGATGCCACGGAGGAGGGGAGCGTCTCTATCATCGTTGTGATAGGTGCATCCATAGAAGGACCTGGAACATGTAGGTATGGAGGAGTGGGCTGCCCTGTCAACTCACTGAAAAAGGCTCCAAGACTCCTGGAGACTAAAGTGTCTGGCTCAAGCAGCGACGACGTCTGTGCCGGTGTGAAGCCCATCTAGAGTGGTGTGAACTGCGGGGCTACCACTGGCGAAGCGAACCACTGGGACACCTGCTTTGTCGGTGAAGCATACTATGCTGGTGGTTGTCCCTGACTCTGAAGCCCACTAGGTTGTAACGCTGGAGTCATCGAAGTGGTGGCAGGCTGACCAAGCTAGGGCGAAGCCTATGGCGGTGGGGCCCCAATCGCTGTCACTACATGCTGCATAAATCTGAGAAGCTGCTGCTGCATGAGGATCTATTGCTGATGCATAGCCTGCTGCTGCTGCTGTAGTGCCTATGTCTGCTGCTGAATAACAAGCTGCTGGCGCTGGAACTCGTCCTGCCGAGTCTAAAACTGAGCAAATGTAGCAGCTGTCTCTTGAGCCTATCGTGCCAGGTCCTGCCTCATCCGCTCAAGTATAGCAAGAAGAGCGGGGTCTGTCTGCGGGGCAGGTGGCGCTGAACTGGAGCTACCGGCCTCAGCATCATGTCGTCGTGGAGGCATCTGAGGAACAGGCTGGTAGTCATCATTAGAACTATCACTGGGCTTGCTAGTGACCAACCCCTCCTGCTGAGCAAGCTCCTCCTCCTCTGTGGCTGCATTACCCCTGATAATATCATCCTACTAGGCTACAGTCTTTGGCATCTCTGGACGATGGCGTGGCTGGCTAGGTGCCTATGGTGTACTATGGCAAATCATCTGAGTCAGGTTATAAGCAGGAAACTCTATAGTGGCACCACTGTACTCAGCAATCATCTCAGGCGACCTAACTATAACTGCTCTGTGGATAAGGAATGTGACCCAGTGAGCATAGGGTAGCTGCCTATGACCTCTGAAGCCCTCAGCTATAGTGTCCTCCATCTCTGACAGAAGAAGATCCCAGATATCAAAGACTGTCTGCTGCATCAGAGAGTTGAGAAGCTATAGTTATATCCGAGTCAATCCCTCTCTGTATCCCATCCTCGAAAGTAAAGTCCTCCTCCTGATAGCCTCAATCACTCGAGCAGTGGGAGTGAGATCACTGGGGTTCCTCCTTGACCCCTCGCCAAAGGGCTATGTGAAGTAGTGATGAACCAAGTCTGTAGGAGGTACCATACCACCATGAGGGCGTCTTGGGGGTGCGGTCTATCCATAGCACACCTCATGGAGCCTGACTGGCTGCTCCTGTAGCCTAAGAATCTCCCTGACCCTGGTGCTCGTCAACCGATAGTCTCTGCCACCGAATGCAAAGTGTATGAACCTATGCTGGGGGTCAATCCAGAGACATGCATAGAACTGACGAACCCAAGATAGAACATATAATCCGGTCTGTCCAATCAAATCTGTCAGCCCCGACAGATATGCAAGGTAGGGGCGAATGTGCTCTCCAGCTGCTGCAACAATAGACTCGATGTTGCACACCCTCTGTGATCTGAAAACTGCTCCACTGTTCAGATAGACATTATAGAAGTCCTCCTATAGGGGTGTATAGAATCCCTCTGATGCTCTCTCATCCCTCCTAGGTGGAAACCACACCTCAAAGTCCATGAACCTGAGCTGTTGCACCTGCTTACCCTCCTAAGACTGTTGTGCTGGCTGTGGCTCCTGAGTCTGCTGTGCTGGCTGAGGCTGCTGCTGAGGTGGCTGAGGCTGCTGCTGTGGCTCCCCCTGAGGCTGAACCTCGTCAATGGCAACACGCCGTCCTCCAATCATGAGAGTCCCAGCTGGACCACCATGAAGGCGCTCAACTCGCTCAAGTGAAGCCATCGCCTCTGGTGAAAGCGGATTAGCAATCCAGACTCCACTGCGAGCACCTCCTCTCTCGGCACGCTCTGCGGCCTCAGCAACTACGGCAGCTCTCATTGTGTCTGCATCTGGATACTTGCGCTTCCTCACTGCCAACTTCTTGGTCGCCTTCCCTTTTGATTCTGCAGGCTGGCGAGGTGGGGGCCTCGGATCCTCATCACCGGGACCACCTCCAACATTCTTTGTATGAGCCATCTGATGGATCAAAGAAGAATCAACTGCCCCTAACAAAGATCAACTGACACTTTCGAGGCTTGGCCTCGTTCCGTACTCGTGAGCTTGGCCCTGAGTTAACTGACAACTGCCACTGACACCTCAACGGAACCGGCTCGTTGCACTATGGAATAGATAGGATATACAAATAACTTAGATTATGCATCTAGAGATATGAAACCCTAATAGAGCAAGCAATTAGGTATGAAATTGAAACGCGGGGCCAGCTACCTAGCGAATCCGATGAAACGGTGAGAAGAGGAATGGCGTGCGGGGAACCACCGAATCGTGAGGCAGGGTTAGGGTTAACGAAGCGTAGGAGTCTCTCCGACGAGGAAGCAATGTAGGCGCTAGGGTTTGGCAGCGGCACTGGAGATCCAATGGAGGAGCAACTTCTGTGAATCTCGGTGACAGCTAGGGTAGTGGAGGCGTGGCGGCTTTGCTACGGTGGGACTTGCGGCAGCACGGGCATAGGGAGGCACGCGAGCGAGCTTGGCGGCGCTGGTGCAGGCACGGCTAGGGCACAGCGTGGCATAGGAGCAGTGGCCCGCAGGCAAGTGGAGCAGCGGCGCGGCGGCATGGTGGCTTGGCAATGGCGAGATGAGCGGGCGTGGGCACAGCGTGGATGTGGCTACTGCGACGGCTCAGTGGCGGTGCATGGATCTACGATGGTAGGCGACGCACGAGAACGGCGGCCTAGGTAGGCGGCTTAGGGCGAAGCTACAGCATCGATGCGGGAAAAAATGCATGGCAGCACGCGTTAAAAAGGGGTCCCCGACGTGATAGAATAGGAAAGGAGAAAAGAGTCCTGAAAACGCACGTTCCCCATTGACCGGACGCTCCGGTGGCAGCGACCGAACGCTGCCACCCAGCGTCCGGTCGATTCCAGAGAGGTCCAATTCCTCTAGAATCACGACCGGACGCGTCCGGTGGACACCGACCGGACACAGCCAGAGTCCGGTCAATACAGCCTTCGTCTTCTTCCACACGACGGACGCTGAAATGCAGAGTCCGGTCACTCCTTTGCAGCAAGTTCACCTCCTGTGAACTGACCGGACGCTGGACTCTAGAGTCCGGTGCAGCGTCCGGTCACTCTTTCTTCAACAAATCTTCAAAGTCCTTCATGCTGCCTGTTCCCAATCAAGTCCCAACTTGAATAAGATCCAAATAAACACCAATTGGGACTGATGTGAGTGACCTCTCTCAACCCCTCAAGTTTTTCGAAATATTTTGCCTTAGGCGATAATTTTTTAAGAAAATAGGCAATACGAGGGCAATTTGAAGACAAATGACAAACAACAATCATGCAAATGCAATGCAATACTTGAAAGTAAATCTAGTTGCTTGTCAAGTTTGATCCAAGGTTAACCTTCTTCACATGCTTTTTGGTGGTTATCTTAACCATGTTAGACAAGCCCTATATGCATTACGAAACATTAAACATGTTGTATATTACAATGCAATGCAAGGGACAACACAAGCTCAATTTTTAGTTAAGTTACTAAAATCAAGCACATTGAGCTCATTCCGTAATCTACAAAATGTTGCCTCATCTAGCGGTGAAAGGATCAAGATGCCCAAGAGGGGGGTGAATTGGGCTAATTCTAAATTCTCTTGCAATAATCAAATCCTACGGATAGCCCAATTAACCCCTTGTGCCTAGAAAAGTGTTTCTATCAAACTAATGCACAACGAACTCGCAACCTATGTTCCAAACTTACTCTAGCAAGCAATTCTATGGATGTAAAACAAGTATTGAATTGCTCAAGGTAAATACTCAAAGTAAGTGCTCAAAGTAAATAGAGAGAGAAAGGAACGCGGCGATGTTTTGCCGAGGTATCGGAGAGTCACCACTCCCCACTAGTCCTCGTTGGAGCACCCGCGCAAGGGTGTAGCTCCCCCTTGATCCGCGCAAGGATCAAGTGCTCTCTACGGGTTGATTCTTCGACACTCCATCGCGGCGAATCACCCAAAGCCGCTTACAACTTGAGTTGGGTCACCCACAAGCTCCGCCGGGTGAACACCAAACTCCCAATCACCACCAAGCCGTCTAGGTGATGGCGATCACCAAGAGTAACAAGCACAAACTCTCACTTGACCACGCGAAGCCTAATGAGAAGATGGATGCACACTTTGCTACTCTTGATTTGCTAGTGAGGCTACTCTCTTGGATTCTCAAATCACAAACACCTCACTAGGACCTTGCTCTTCTTGGCACTCACAAACGTGTTTCTCAGCTGTTGGAATGAGCAAAAGTAACTCCACTCATGAGTGGAGCTTCTATTTATAAGGCAGCCTGAAAAACGAACCGTTATAAGCTTCTACGGGACGACCGAACGCTCCGATCGTTTTGACCGGATGCTCCGGTCAGTTCAACCCGCGCAACAGTTTTCACGTGATGACCGGACGCTGTCAGGGTCCGGTCAGCAATGACCGGACGCATCCGGTCGCTCTTGGATGCTTACTGTACTCGACCGAATGCTGGATACTCAGGGTCCGGTCAGTATTGACCGGACGCGTCCGGTCGCTCTTTCTCAAGTCTGGACCCTTACTGGAGTCGACCGGATGCTAGCCCTCAACATCCGGTCACAATGACCTTCCAGCGTCCGGTCACACCAGACTTGATCTCCTCGGTCAAATGAACTGACCGGACCCTGCAGCCAGCGTCCGGTCGCACCAGAGCCAGTGTCCGGTCAGTATTTGACCCTCCATTCACTTCCAACTTTCGAACATATGTGAATGAAGTTTGCTCCAAAGGATCTTAGGCATTCATAGGAGCTACCTAGAGCTAGTTTTAACAAGTGTGCACCACACCTAACTCACTAGACTCAACTAGGTCAAGCTACCCATTCATACCCCCTTAATAGTACGGCCAAAGGAAAAACAAAGTCCAAAACTACTCTAAGTGTCTCTCCAACTCCAATCGACACTTATAACTAGTTATCCTTAACCTTGTCGTCCATCCTTTGAAAACCGAAACGATTTCCATCGTAGGGGCATGACAACCTCGATTGCCCAATCGATCTCCATTACCATGACCTAACTTAATTGCCTCTGCAAAACACACGTTAGTCATAGTAATCTTGTATTGACATTAATCACCAAAATCCAACTAGGGGCCTAGATGCTTTCAATCTCCCCCTTTTTGGTGATTGATGACAATACTACCTCGAGTATGTTAAAGAGTGAGGTTTTTGACGGGCTTGGTTCATATAAGCTTTTGTCGATAAGAACAAAAGAGTTAGGCAAGCTTATATGACCCAAGCCAACACAATGTACTCAAAGGATATGAATTAAGCATGAGTACAAATCACAAAGCTCATTTGTTTCAAAGTATAAACGTGGAAGCAAAAGCAAATGAGCATAACACAAGTGATATGACATATAGATAATGCAAAGTAGAAATCACACATGTCATATATCACAATCACGTAGATAGCACTATCACATAAATATAATAGTATGCATGAAAGTAAACACACGAATGCATAAGTAATAGTGTATCACACAAATAAAACTCCAAATGTATATAATAAGCTAATACTATATAACTAGCTCCCCCTAAAACTCGCTCCCCCTGAGTCTACATACTCAAACCCTCTCCCCCTTTGGCGTCAAACACCAAAACCTAAGGGTCGGTCGGCGGGGCTGCAGCGGATGAGTCGAGCGCTGAAGTACGTGGAGCAAGATGGAACTGGGCGCCATCATCATCTGACCCTGAGCTCTGAACTGACTGACCCTCTGTAGCAGGAAGTGTCGCTGAAGCGATCTGGGTCTGAGCTGGGGCTGGTGCTGCCTGTGAAGCTGCTAGTATGTCTGTCGTAGGATCTGACGAGGCGACAGACGAGGGGAGCCTCTGAGTAGTCATGATAGCTGGAGCTGCTATAGATGGACCAACGGTATGCATATGAGGTGGAGTAGGCATGCCGGTCAACTCACTGAAGGATGCTCCAAGACTCCTGGAGACTGACGTCTTAGGCACGAATAGCGAGGAAGTCTGCTCTGGTGAGAAACCCGTGTGATAAGGAGTGAACTGCGGGGCTACACCAGGTGAGGCTAACCACTGGGACACCTATACAAGAGGTGAAGTAAACTGAGCTGGAGGCTGTCCCTAACTCTGAAGCCCGCTAGGCTGTACTGCTGGAGTCGTCGAAGTGGTGGCAGGCGGAGCAATCTGGGGCGAAGACTGTGGCAGTGGGGCCCCAATAGCTGTCACTACATGCTGCATGAATCCCATGAGCTGCTACTTGCATTAGTAACTGCTGGTGCTGAAGGAGCTGCTGCTGCCGCTGGAACTCGTCCTGACGAGCCTGAAACTACACGAAGTTGGCAGCTGTCTCCTGTGCCTATCGTGTCTGGTCCTGCTGCATCCGCTCAAGAATAGCAATGAGAGCGGGGTCTGTCTACGGAGCAGGTGGAGCAGAACTGGAGCTACCGGCCTCTGCATCGTGTCTGCGTGGAGGCATCTGAGGTATAGGCTGGTAGTCATCGTCAGAGCTGTCACTGTACTCGCTCACCTCCTGCTGTGCCTCTAGCTCCTCCTCCTCTGTGGCGGCAATCCCTCTGATAATCTCATCCTGCTGAGCTGTGGACTCTGGCACGTCGGGACGACAGCTAGGCTGTCTGGGTGCCTAAGGAGTGGTGTGTCTGATCCTCTGTGACAGGTTGTAAGCTGGGAACTCTATGGTGGCACCTGTATACTCATCCATCATGCCAGGGGGCTTATCAAGCACAACTCTGCGGATGAGGAACATGATCCAGTGAGCATAGGGAAGCTGCCTGCGACCCTTGAATCCCTCAGCTATTTTATCCTCCATCTCTGAAAGTAGGAGATCCCAGATATCAAATACTGTCTGCTGCAAGATGGCATTGAGAAGCCAGAGCTGTAAGCGAGTCAAGCCCTCCCTGTATCCCAACCTGGGAAGCAGTGTCCTCCTGATGATGGCCTCTAGCACTCTCGCTGTAGGAGTCAAGTCACTGGGGTTCCTGCTCGACCCCTCACCAAAGGGCTCCTTGAAGCAATGGCGCACTAAATCTGTAGGGGGCACCTGCCCTCCATGAGGACGCCTGGGAGGCCCCTGCTGTCCATAACAAACCTCATGCATCTTGATGGGCTGCTCCTATAGCCTCAGTATCTCTCTGGCCCTGCCACTCATCACTCTATAGTCTTTGCCTCTAAAGAAAAGTGAATAAACCTGTGATGTGGATCGATGTAGAGTGAAGCATAAAACTAACGGACCCAAGATGGTACATATATGCCCGTCTGTCCAATCAAATCTGTCAACCCTAGCAGATATGATAAGTAAGGCCGAATGTGCTCTCCGGCTGTGGCCACAATGGACTCTATGCGGCAGACTCTCTGCGATCTGAACACTGCCCCACTGTTGAGATAAGCATTGTAGAAGTCCTCCTGCAGTGGCGTGTAGAAACCCTCAGCTGCTCTCTCATCCCTCCTCGGAGGAAACCAAACCTCAAACTCAACAAAACGCAGCTGCTGAACCTACCTAGCTGTAGCGGCCCTCAAGTCGAGGTGTACCACTGGAGGCAGACCCTGTGGTCTGGGCAGAGGACGTGAACCTCTGCGCTGTGTAGCTGGCCTCGGTGGAACTGCAGCACTGGTACGACTCGAGCAGCGTAGCTGAGGTGCCGGCTCAGTCTCCTCAGTCTACTGACCCTCCTGAGTCTCCTAGGCTAGCTGAGGCTCTGCTGGTGGGGGCTGCTGCTGTGCTGACGGACCCTCCTCAATGGCAACCCATCGTCCTGCAAACGTGGCAGTCCCAGCTGGACTACCGTGACAACGCTCAACATCCTCAATCGTAGCTCTCAGTGCTAGTGAAATCGGCAAATCTGCAATGACAACTCCGCTGCGGGCACCACCTCTCTCGACACGCTCTGCGGCCTCTACAATAGCTGCTGCTCTTACTGTCTCTGCATCAGGGTACTTCCGCTTCTTGGATATCACCTGCTTGGTTGACTTGCCCTTAGATCCGGCTGGCTAGTGAGGCGGGGGCCTCCGATCATCATCACCTGGGCCACCACCAACGTTCTTGGTGTGGGCCATCTGAACTGACAAGATGATGAACTGCCGCTGATGAAGATCAACTGTCAAACTGCCGCTTTCGAGGCGTGGCCTCGATCCTTACTCGCGAGCTTGGCTCCGAGTTGACTGCCAACTGCCAGAAGAACCTCAACGGAACCGACTCGCTGCACGATAGAATAGATGGATATACAAATAAATACCATATGTCTAATAGATGCGAAACCCTAATAGAGAAAGCAATGTAGATGCGAACTTGAGTCGAATGGCTTTCTACCTGATGATCAGTGATCCGAGAAAAGAAAAGGCGACACGTGGGGGAATTCCTTGGAACCCGGCAGGGCTAGGGTTACAAGGAGCAATGATGAACTGGTGGCCCTAGTATTTGTGAAATCAGTGCATTGGATTGCAAATTGATCTACGCAATTTGAAATTGAAACAAGGGGCTAGCCTTACCGAGAGGAGATGGGGCTAGGGAACACGGCACTTCACGGTGAAGAGAGGGCCGGTCGCACGGTGGCGCGCGGGGAGGCACGGCGGCGCTGCGAGTTGTGCTGGCGCGGGTGAGCAGTGGCGGCAAGGGAGGCTCGGTGGCTGCGACGGGCCGGCGCGGGGTTGCGGTGGCGCGGCAAGGCAGTAGCACAGCGGCGCGCGGCTGGCGAGCAGTGGAGGCACAGGAGGCGGCGGCGCTGGCTAGGGCAAAGGCGGCGTGACTTGGCGGCGGCTCGGTGAGGCTACGGCGGAGCGACTTGGCGGCGGCTCAGGCTAGGGCATGGCGGGATGAGGGCGAACAAGGGTATGGCTTGCGGTTAAATAGTTCCCCACACGCGATAGAAAAGGAATCGGAGAAAGGAGTCCTGAAGCCGCGCGAGATCCACTGACCGGACGCTCCGGTGGTAGCAACCGGACGCTACCACCCAGCGTCCGGTCGATTCCAGAGAGGTCCAAATCCTCTGGAATCGGGACCGGACGCGTCCGGTGGTCCATGACCGGACGCAGGCAGGGTCCGGTCAGTACAACTTGGTCTTCCTTCGATCGACCGGATGCTGAACCCTTCCTGATAGGATGCACAGACGCAGCGTCCGGTCACTCCTTCACCAGCAGTTCACCTCCTGTGAACTGACCGGACGCTGGACAGCAGCGTCCGGTGCAGCGTCCGGTGCACCTTTTCCAGCAAATCTTCAATCTTCCTTCTCGCTGCCTGTTCCCAATCAAGTCCCAACTTGAATAAGATCCAAATAAACACCAATTGGGACTGATGTGAGTGACCTCTCTCAAACCCTCAAAATTTTCAAAATATTTTGCCTTAGGCTATAATTCTTTTTAAGAAAATAGGCAATAAGAGGGCAAATGGAACAAAACAACAAAACAACATTCATGCATATGCAATACTTGTAAGTAAATCTAGTTGCTTGTCAAGTTTGATCCAAGGTTAAGCTTCTTCACACGCTTTTCGGCAGTTATCTTAACCATGTTAGACAAGCCCTATATGCATTGTCACAGATTAAGCATGTTGTATATTACAATGAATGCAAGGGACAACACAAGCTCAATTTTTAGTGAGTTACTAAAATCAAGTACATTGAGCTCATTCCGCAATCTACAAAATGTAGCCTCATCTAGCGGTTTAGTGAAGATATCCGCTAATTGATCTTCGGATCTTACACCTTCTAGTGATATATCATTTTTAGCCACATGATCTCTTAGAAAGTGATGACGGATATCTATATGCTTGGTGCGAGAGTGTTGAACCGGATTATTTGCAAGTTTTACCGCACTTTCATTGTCGCACAAAAGAAGTACTTTCTCTAGAACTACTCCATAGTCTAGCAAAGTTTGTTTCATGTATAAAATTTGTGCACAACAAGCACCCGCGGCAATGTATTCCGCTTCAGCGGTGGACAAAGCCACACTATTTGTTTCTTGGAGGACCAAGACACAAGTGATCTTCCAAGCAAATGGCACCCTCCGGATGTGCTCTTTCTATCAACTTTGCATCCGGCATAATCCGAATCGGAATAGCCAATTAATTCAAATAAGGCTCCTTTGGGATACCAAAGGCCAATGCTTGGTGTGTGCTTAAGATACCTAAGGATTCTTTTTTACGGCAATTAAATGTGTTTCCTTAGGACTAGCTTGAAATCTAGCACACATGCACACACTAAACATGATGTCGGGCCTAGATGCGGTTAAATATAACAAGCTACCAATCATAGAACGGTAGAGAGTTTGATCAACCGAGTTACCTCCCTCATCTAGGTCGAGATGTCCATTTGTAGGCATTGGGGTCTTGATTGGCTTACATTCATCCATCTTGAATCTCTTGAGAAGATCTTTTATGTATTTCTCTTGAGAGATGAAGATGCCTTCTTTCATTTGCTTGACTTGAAAACCAAGAAAGAATGTAAGCTCACCAATCATTGACATCTCGAACTCCTTCGACATCAATTCACCAAATTCTTTGCATGAGTCTTCATTTGATGATCCAAAGATGATATCATCAACATATACTTGACAAATGAAGATATGCCCATCAAGCTTCTTGGTGAATAGTGTGGTGTCGACCTTCCCAATGGTGAAGCCCTTTTCAATGAGGAAGTCCCGAAGGCGCTCATACCAAGCTCTTGGGGCTTGCTTAAGCCCATATAGTGCCTTGGACAACCTATAAACATGATTAGGATATCTAGGGTCTTCAAACCCGGGAGGTTGATCAACATAGACTAGTTCATTAATAAAGCCATTTAAAAATGCACTTTTCACATCCATTTGATATAGTTTTATTTCATGATGTGATGCATATGCAAGAAGGATACGGATGGCTTCTAATCTTGCAACCGGTGCAAAGGTCTCTCCAAAATCCAAACCTTCAACTTGAGAGAACCCCTTTGCAACTAGTCTTGCCTTGTTCCTCACAACAACACCTTGATCATCTTGCTTGTTGCGGAACACCCACTTCGTTCCAATGACTTGCACCTTTTGGTCGCTCTTCAAGATTCCAAACTTCATTACGAGTGAAGTTGTTCAACTCTTCATGCATGGCATTGATCCAATCCAGATCTTTAAGAGCTTCTTCTACCTTGGTAGGCTCATAGCAAGAGACAAAAGAGTGATGAGCAATAAATGAAGTAAGTTTTTTGAGATCGAGTCATCACACCCTTTGTTGGACTCCCTATGATGAGATCTTGTGGATGATCTTGTAGGAGAGGTGTATTTCTTCTATTGACCACTTGAGGAGGAGGTTGTGGAGCATCAACATCTTGTGCTTGTACCACCATTTGCTCATGGGAGATATGAGTATCTTCATTTTCTACTCTCCCATCTTTTTCACCATCTTGTGGTACATTTGATGAAGAAGGTTGGTCAATGACTTGTACATCATCTTCATCATCTTTTGGCTTGATGTCTCCCACTGGAATATTCTTCATAGCCTCCCTCAATAGTTCATCACCTACATCATCAAGATTCTCATGTGCTCCTTGGGAGCCGTTAGATTCATCAAATTCCACATCATATGTTTCTTCAACCAAGCCGGTGGCATGATTAAATACTCTATATGCTTTGGACTTCAATGAGTAACCAACAAGAAAACCTATATCACAACGTCTTTGAAACTTCCCTAGGTGTTGCCGCTTCTTGTAGATATAGCACTTGCAACCAAACACCCTAAAGAAGGAGACGTCCGACTTCTTCCCATTGAGCAACTCATACGGTGTCTTGACAAGGAACTTTTGAAGAAATAGGCGGTTGGATGCATAACATGCGGTGTTGATTGCTTCCGCCCATAGAGCTTCGGGGGTGTTGTACTCATCTAGCATTGTCCTTGCAAGAGTGATCAAAGTCCGGTTCTTCCTCTCAACTACACCATTTTGTTGAGGAGTATAGGTTGCGGAGACTTCATGTTTGATTCCAACTTCATCACAATATGATTCAATATTTGTGTTGTCAAACTCTTTGCCATTGTCACTTCTTATCTTCTTGAGTTTCACTTCAAATTCATTTTGAGCTCTCTTGGCAAACTTCTTGAAACAAGATGCAACTTCGGATTTGTCATGAAGGAAGAACACCCATGTATACCTTGAATAGTCATCCACAATCACAAGACAATAGAGATTTCCTCCCAAACTCTTGTATGTTGTTGGTCCAAATAAATCCATATGTAGGAGTTCTAGCACTCTTGTGGTTGACATGAAAGCTTTGGTTGGATGAGTGTTTGCAACTTGCTTGCCGGCTTGACATGCACTACAAAGCTTGTCCTTCTCAAACTTCACATTCTTCAACCCTCTCACCAAATCATTCTTCATAAGCTTCTTGAGTGAGCTCATCCCAACATGAGCAAGTCTTCTATGCCATAGCCACCCAAGTGTTGTTTTGGTAAATAGGCAAGTCTTCAAGTTTGCATCTTCGGAGGTGAAGTCAACTAGATATAGGTTGTTGTATCTAAATCCATTGAATATCACTTGATTGTCATCTACCTTGGATACAACAACCTCCTTCTCGGTGAATAAGCATTGGAAGCCAAGATCACACAATTGCCCAACGGATAGCAAGTTGAAGCTCAATGAAGCAACATAGAGCACATTGGAGATGGAATGATCATTTGATATTGCCACTTTGCCCAATCCTTTAACCTTGCCTTTTGAATTATCTCCAAATGTTATTTTCTCTTGTCCATCTACCTCTTCATCTAGTGAGGTGAACATACGAGGATCACCGGTCATATGTTGAGTGCAACCACTATCAATAACCCAATGACTTCCACCGGTCTTGTAGTTCACCTACACACAAGAGATTCAAGCTTTAGGGATCCAAACTTGTTGCGGGTCCTTCACCTTCTCAACAAGTGACTTAGCCACCCAAATCTTCTTAGGCCTGCTCTTGTTAGGGGGTCCTAAGAACATGACTTTCATCTTTCCACTAGAATCTTTTCTAAGCATGTAGTGAGCATTGAAAGCAAAGGGTCTAGCATGCTTGGGCAAGGGTTGTGGTGGTGGAGTTTGACACTCATGAGCAAAGTGACCTTCTTGTCCACACTCAAAACATCTCTTTGGCTTTGGCTTTGGCTTTGATTGTTGGTGTTGAGCTTGAGCCTTCTTCTTCTCTACACTTGCCATATATCCAATGCCACTTCTATCCATCTTCATGACGGTATTCATGAGTAGCTCACTTTGGAGATGCTTGCCTCTAGCAAACTTGCTCAATCCCACCTTGAGATGCTCTTTCTCCATCTTGAGCTTCTTGTTTTCTTCCTTGAGAATATCATTGTTCTTCTCTTCCTTGAGTTTCTTGTTTTCTTCTTTGAGCTTCTCATTCTCAAGGATCAACTCTTTGTCATGATCAAGAGTTTCTAGCACAATGGTGTTGTGACTTTTCATCTCTTCAAGATCTTTCATGAGCTTCTCATTGTCACTCTTGAGCTTGACATACTCATCATAGTCATTGCACTCAACCACTTGCTTGCCTTTGCTACTAGATCCATGCTCAATGCTTTCATCAATTAAATCATCACATGAGGTAGCTATATCAATCTTAACAACATGGTTAGTAGCATCATGTGGCTCATTTGGTAAGAATTCTTGTGCAATAATAAGGGTATCATAATTGATCTTTAGAGTTGTATATTCGTCTTTTAGCTTGTTGTGACTAGTGATAAGCTCATTGTGCACCCACTCAAGTTTATCATTTTTATCTCTAAGCTCTTTCTTAGAAGATTTGAGCTCCTTGAGTTTGGATGATATAGAATCATTTGTTTCTTTGAGCTCATCATTAGCCTTTTCTAATGTATCACACTTAGCTAAGAGTGAATCATTTTTAGCATCAAGTTTTTCATTTGTAGCTCTACTCTTTCTAATGATCTTAGTATATTTTCTTAGTATTTTGACAAGATCATCATATGTAGGTGAGTCATCATCATCGCTATCGCTATCATCATCACTAGCATGTTCATCATCACTACTATCATCACTCTTAGTTACCTTGCGTTCACCTTTGGCCATAAGGCATAGGTGTGTAGAGGATGATGGCGATGATGGCGGTGAAGATGCGAGATCAATAGCAATGGCGGCCACCTTTTCATCGTCACTATCATCATCGGATGATCCACTTGATGAATCAATGTCTGTGAGCCAATCACCGACAATATAGGCCTTGCCACTCTTCTTCTTCTTGTAGAAGTCCCTCTTTTTGCCATCTCTCTTCTTGTATGGCTTGTTCTTTTTCTTTTCATCTTCATCGCTTGAATCATCTTTCTTGCCCTTGTTCTTGAACTTGTCTTTCTTGGGCTTTGTGCATTGATGAGCTAGGTGGCCAAGTTCACCACAATTGTAGCAATCCATCTCGGAGATTGGCTTTCTTCTTGAGCTTGTGAAGAACTTCTTCTTCTTGCCGTCAAACTTGATGCCACTCTTGTTTAGCCTTTTTAGCATCTTGGCGGTCTTCTTCACCATGAGAGCAAGGCTTTCTTCATCATCTTCATCACTTGAGCTCTCATACTCAAGTCTTGCTTTGCCCTTATCTTGGCTAGCTTTGAATGCTAAGTCCTTCTCTTTCTTCTTTGTAGAGGATGAGCCATCTTGTGGTGTGATGTGCATGTACATCTCATGAGCATTGATCTTTCCCAAGATTTGTGTCGGTGTAGCGGCGGAAAGATCACCTTGATGTAGCACGGTCACAATGTGCCCATATTTGTCAATAGAGAGGACACTCAAGATTTTTCTCACAACGTCGGATGGTGACATTTGAGTAAGTCCAAGCCCATTGACTTCCTCTATAAGAACATTTAAACGAGAATACATCTCATTAGCACTTTCTTTGGGAAACATCTCAAAAGAATTTAGTTTCTTAATTACAAGATGATAGTGTTCCTCACGCTCACTCTTGGTTCCCTCATGGAGCGCACAAACGTCTGACCATAATGCATGGGCATCTTTGTGGTTCCTTACACGATTGAACACATCTTTGCAAAGGCCTCTAAAGATGGTGTTGCGAGCCTTTGCATTCCATTTTTCATAGTTCACTTCATCGCCTTGAAGTTGTGTGGCATTCTTAGGTGTTGGGAACCCTTGAGAGGTGGCTCTAAGTATTCCAACGTCTAGAGCTTCTAGGTATGCCTCCATGCGAATTTTCCAATATGGAAAATCATCTCCCTCAAAGATAGGAGGAGGTCCATCCCCGTGAGACATCTTGCTCTAAGCGATTAAGCTTAAAAATGTGAGCACGAGGCTCTGATACCAATTGAAAGGATCAAGATGCCCAAGAGGGGGGGTGAATTGGGCTAATTCTAAATTCTCTTGCAATAATCAAATCCTACGGATAGCCCAATTAACCCCTTGTGCCTAGAAAAGTGTTTCTATCAAACTAATGCACAACGAACTCGCAACCTATGTTCCAAACTTACTCTAGCAAGCAATTCTATGGATGTAAAACAAGTATTGAATTGCTCAAGGTAAATACTCAAAGTAAGTGCTCAAAGTAAATAGAGAGAGAAAGGAACGTGGCGATGTTTTGCCGAGGTATCGGAGAGTCACCACTCCCCACTAGTCCTCGTTGGAGCACCCGCGCAAGGGTGTAGCTCCCCCTTGATCCGCGCAAGGATCAAGTGCTCTCTACGGGTTGATTCTTCGACACTCCGTCGCGGCGAATCACCCAAAGCCGCTTACAACTTGAGTTGGGTCACCCACAAGCTCCGCCGGGTGAACACCAAACTCCCAATCACCACCAAGCCGTCTAGGTGATGGCGATCACCAAGAGTAACAAGCACAAACTCTCACTTGACCACGCGAAGCCTAATGAGAAGATAGATGCACACTTTGCTACTCTTGATTTGCTAGTGAGGCTACTCTCTTGGATTCTCAAATCACAAACACCTCACTAGGACCTTGCTCTTCTTGGCACTCACAAACGTGTTTCTCAGCTGTTGGAATGAGCAAAAGTAACTCCACTCACGAGTGGAGCTTCTATTTATAAGGCAGCCTGAAAAACGAACCGTTATGAGCTTCTGCGGGACGACCGGACGCTCCGATCGTTTTGACCGGACGCTCTGGTCAGTTCAACCCGCGCAACAGTTTTCACGTGATGACCGGACGCTGTCAGGGTCCGGTCAGCAATGACCGGATGCGTCCGGTCGCTCTTGGATGCTTACTGTACTCGACCGGACACTGGATACTCAGGGTCCGGTCAGTATTGACCGGACGCGTCCGGTCGCTCTTTCTCAAGTCTGGACCCTTACTGGAGTCGACCGGACGCTGGCCCTCAGCGTCCGGTCACAATGACCTTCCAGCGTCCGGTCACACCAGACTTGATCTCCTCGGTCAAATGAACTGACCGGACCCTGCGGCCAACGTTCGGTCGCACCGGAGCCAGCGTCCGGTCAGTATTTGACCCTCCATTCACTTCCAACTTTCGAACATATGTGAATGAAGTTTGCTCCAAAGGATCTTAGGCATTCATAGGAGCTACCTAGAGCTAGTTTTAACAAGTGTGCACCACACCTAAGTCACTAGACTCAACTAGGTCAAGCTACCCGTTCATACCCCCCTTAATAGTACGGCCAAAGGAAAAACAAAGTCCAAAACTACTCTAAGTGTCTCTCCAACTCCAATCGACACTTAGAACTAGTTATCCTTAACCTTGTTGTCCATCCTTTGAAAACCGAAACGATTTCCATCGTAGGGGCATGACAACCTCGATTGCCCAATCGATCTCCATTACCATGAGCTAACTTAATTGCCTCTGCAAAACACACGTTAGTCATAGTAATCTTGTATTGACATTAATCACCGAAATCTAACTAGGGGCCTAGATGCTTTCAAGCGGTTTAGTAAAGATATCCGCCAATTGATCCTCGGTCCTTACACCTTCTAGTGATATATCATTTTTAGCAACATGATCTCTAAGAAAGTGATGGCGGATATCTATGTGCTTGGTGCGAGAGTGTTGAACCGGATTATTTGCAAATTTTACCGCACTTTCATTGTCGCACAAAAGAGGTACTTTATCTAGAACTACACCATAGTCTAGCAAAGTTTGTTTCATGTAAAGTATTTGTGCACAACAAGCACCCGCGGCAATGTATTCCGCTTCGACGGTGGACAAAGCCACACTATTTTGTTTCTTGGAGGACCAAGACACAAGTGATCTACCAAGCAAATGGCACCCTCCGGATGTGCTCTTTCTATCAACTTTGCAACCGGCATAATCCGAATCGGAATAGCCTACTAATTCAAATATAGCTCCTTTGGGATACCAAAGGCCAATGTTTGGTGTGTGCTTAAGATACATAAGGATTCTTTTTACGGCAATTAAATGAGTTTCCTTAGGATTAGCTTGAAATCTAGCACACATACACACACTAAACATGATGTCGGGCCTAGATGCGGTCAAATATAACAAGCTACCAATCATAGAGCGGTAGAGAGTTTGATCAACCGGGTTACCTCTCTCATCTAGGTCGAGATGTCCATTAGTTGGCATTGATGTCTTGATTGGCTTACATTCATCCATCTTGAATCTCTTGAGAAGATCATTAGTATATTTCTCTTGAGAGATGAAAATCCCTTCTCTCATTTGCTTAACTTGAAAACCAAGAAAGAATGTAAGCTCTCTAGTCATTGACATCTCGAACTCTTTCGACATCAATTCACCAAACTCTTTGCATGAATCTTCATTTGATGATCCAAAGATGATATCATCAACATACACTTGATAAATGAAGATATGCCCATCAAGCTTCTTGGTGAATAGTGTGGTGTCGACCTTCTCAATGGTGAAGCCCTTCTCAATGAGGTAGTCCCGAAGGCGCTCATACCATGCTCTTGGGGCTTGCTTAAGCCCATATAATGCCTTGGACAACCTATAAACATGATTAGGATATCTAGGGTCTTCAAACCCGGGAGGTTGATCAACATAGACTAGTTCATTAATAAAGCCATTTAAAAATGCACTTTTCACATCCATTTGATAAAGTTTTTTTTCATGATGTGATGCATATGCAAGGAGGATACGGATGGCTTCTAATCTTGCAACCGGGGCAAAGGTCTCTTCAAAATCCAAACCTTCAACTTGAGAGAACCCCTTTGTAACTAGTCTTGCCTTGTTCCTCACAACAACACCTTGATCATCTTGCTTGTTTTGGAACACCCACTTTGTTCCAATGACTCTTGCACCTTTTGGCCGCTCTTCAAGAGTCCAAACTTCATTGCAGGTGAAGTTGTTTAACTCTGCATGCATGGCATTTATCCAATCCATGTGAAGGAGTTTTAGCACTCTTGTGGTTGACATGAAGGCTTTTGTTGGATAGGTATTTGCAACTTGCTTGCCGGCTTGACATGCACTACAAAGCTTGTCCTTCTCAAACTTCACATCCTTCAACCCTCTCACCAAGTCATTCTTCATAAGCTTCTTGAGTGAGCTCATCCCAACATGAGCAAGTCTTCTATGCCATAGCCACCTAAGTGTTGTTTTGGTGAATAGGCATGTCTTCAAGTTTGCATCTTCGGAGGTGAAGTCCACTAGATATAGGTTATTGTATCTAAATCCTTTGAATATCACATGATCATCATCCTTCTTGGATACAACAACCTCCTTCTCGGTAAACAAGCATTGGAAGCCAAGATCACATAATTGTCCAACGGATAGCAAGTTGAAACTCAATGAAGCAACATATAGCACATTGGAGATGGAATGATCATTTGATATTGCCACTTTGCCCAATCCTTTGACCTTGCCCTTTGAGTTGTCTCCAAATGTAATTCTTTCTTGCCCATCTACTTCTTCATCTAGTGAGGTGAACATACAAGGATCACCAGTCATATGTTATGTGCAACCACTATCAATAACCCAATGACTTCCACTGGTCTTGTAGTTCACCTACACACAAGAGATCAAGCTTTAGGAACCCAAACTTGTTGAGGGCCCTTCATATTCTCAACAAGTGACTTTGCAACCCAAATTTTCTTAGGCCTATTCTTGTTGGGAGGACCTAAGAACATCACTTTCATCTTTCCACTAGAATCCTTTCTAAGCATGTAGTGGGCATTGAAGGTAAAAGGTCTAGCATGCTTGGGCAAGGGTTGTGGTGGTGGAGTTTGGCACTCATGAGCAAAGTGGCCTTCTTGTCCACACTCAAAACATCTCTTAGGCTTTGGCTCGGACTTATGTTGTCGTTGAGCTTGAGTCTTCTTCTCTTGATTTGCCAAGTACCCAATGCCACTTCTATCCATCTTCATGACGGTGTTCATTAGTAGCTCACTTTGAAGATGCTTGCCTCTAGTGAACTTGCTCAATCCAATCTTAAGATGCTCTTTCTCCAACTTGAGCTTCTTGTTTTCTTCCTTGAGAGCATCATTGTTCTTCTATTCCTTGAGCTTCTTGTTCTCATCTTTGAGCTTCTCATTTTCAAGGATCAAGCCATCATCATGAACAATGGTTTCTAGCACAATAGACTTGGTGGCTTTGAGTTCTTCAAGATCTTTCTTGAGCTTTTCATTGTCATTCTTGAGCTTGACAAACTCATCATAATCATTGGCTTCAACCACTTGCTTGCCCTTGCTACTAGAACTTTGCTCAATGCTCTCAACAATCAAGTCATCACATGATGTAGCTATATCAATCTTAACAACATCGTTAGTAGCATCATGTGGCTCATTGGATAAGAATTCTTGAGCAATAACAAGAGTATCATGATTAACCTTAAGAGTGGTATATTCTTCTCTTAGCTTGTTGTGGCTAGTGATGAGCTCATTATGTGTCCTCTCAAGTTTATCATGTTTATCTTTAAGCTCTTTTTTAGAAGATTTGAGCTCCTTGAGTTTAGATGATATAGCATCATTTGCTTCTCTAAGCTCAACACTAGCCTTTTTGGCTATATCATATTTTGCTAAAAGAGCATCATTTTTAGCTTCTAGCTTTTCATTCTTAGCTCTAGTTTTTATAATGATCTTAGTGTATTGTTTTAGTAATCTAGCAAGATCATCATAAGTAGGTGATTCATATTCATCATCATCAATATCGCTATCATCATCACTAGCATGCTCATCATCACTACTATCATCATTGTTCGATACCTTGCGGTCACCCTTGGCCATAAGGCATAGGTGTGTAGAGGATGATGGCGGTGGTGGCGATGAAGATGATGAAGAGTTGATAACAATTGCGGCCACCTTCTCATTGTCACTATCATCATCGGATGAGGAACTAGATGAATCAATGTCCATGAGCCAATCACCGACAATGTGTGCCTTTCCACTCTTCTTCTTCTTGTGGAAGTCCCTCTTCTTGCCATCTCTCTTCTTGTATGGCTTGTTCTTCTTCTTCTCTTCTTCTTCTTCATTACTTGAGTCATCTTTCTTGCCCTTGTATTTGTTCTTGAACTTGTCTTTCTTGGGCTTAGTGCATTGGTGTGCTAGATGACCAAGTTCTCCACAATTGAAGCAATCCATCTTGGAGATTGGCTTCCTTCTAGAGCTAGTGAAGAACTTCTTCTTCTTGCCATCAAACTTGATGCCACTCTTGTTAAGCTTCTTTAGCATCTTGGCGGTCTTCTTCACTATGAGAGCAAGACTTTCATCATCAACTTCATCATCACTTGAGCTCTCATACTCAAGTCTTGCTTTGCCCTTCTCTTGACTAGCTTTGAATGCTAAGTCCTTATCTTTCTTCTTGGTAGAGGATGAGCCATCTTGTGGTGTGATGTGCATGTACATCTCATGAGCATTGATCTTTCCCAAGATTTATGTCGGTGTAGCGGTGGAGAGATCACCTTGATGTAGCACGGTCACAATATGCCCATATTTGTCAATGGGGAGGACACTCAAGATCTTTCTTACAACATCGGATGGTTGCATTTGAGTGAGTCCAAGCCCATTGACCTCCTCTACAAGAACATTCAAACGTGAATACATCTCATTAGCACATTCTTTAGGAAGCACTTCAAAAGAGTTGAGCTTTTTCATGACAAGATGATAGCGTTCCTCACGCTCACTCTTAGTTCCCTCATGGAGAGCACAAACGTCCGACCATAGTACATGGGCGTCTTTGTGGTTCCTCACCCGATTGAACACATCTTTGCAAATGCCTCTAAAGATGGTGTTTCGAGCCTTTGTATTCCACTTCTCGTAATTCACCTCATCGCCTTGTAAGTGAGTAGCATCCTGAGGTTTGGGGAAGCCATGTGAGGCGGCTCTAAGTATACCAACATCTAGAGCTTCTAGATACGCCTTCATGCAAATTTTCCAATAAGGAAAGTCATCTCCCTCAAAGATAGGAGGAGGTCCATCCCCGTGAGACATCTTACTCTAGGTGGTTAAGCCTAAATACGTGAGCACGAGGCTTCGATACCAATTGAAAGGATCAAGATGCCCAAGAGGGGGGTGAATTGGGCTAATTCTAAATTTCTTTGCAATAAATAAATCCTATGGTTAGCCCAATTAACCCCTTATGCCTAGAAAGAGTTTCCAATTGTTCTACCGCACAAAAGACTTGCAACCTAAATTCCAATCCTACTCTAGCATGGCAATTCTATGAATGTAAAGACACGAATTGAATTGCTCAAAGTAAATGCTCAAAGTAAATAGAGAAGGAGGAACGCAGTGATGTTTTGCCAAGGTATCGGAGAGTCGCCACTCCCCACTAGTCCTCGTTGGAGCACCCACGCAAGGGTGTAGCCCCCCCTTGATCCGCGCAAGGATCAAGTGCTCTCTACGGGTTGATTCTTCGACACTCCGTCGCGGTGAATCACCCACAACCTCTCATAACTTGAGTTGGGTCACCCACAAGCTCCGCCGGGTGATCACCAAACTCCCAATCACCACCAAGCCGTCTAGGTGATGGTGATCACCAAGAGTAACAAGCACGAACTCTCACTTGACCACGACAAGCCTAATGAGAAGGTGGATGCACACTTTGCTACTCTTGATCTTCACTAATAAGGGCTCTCTTTGGGATTCTCAAATCTCAATCACCTCACTAGGACCTTGCTCTTCTTGGCACTCTCTAAGGTGTTTCTCAGCTGTTGGAACGAGAAAAAGTACCCCCACACACGAGCGGAGGTTGTATTTATAACACCGGCTGAAAAACGAACCGTTATGTGCCTCTGCGGGGTGACCGGACGCTCCGGTCATGTTGACCGGATGGGGTCAGTACAACCCCGAACTCCAGTGGTTAAGAGTTGACCGGATGCTGGCAGCGTCCGATCAACACTGACCGGACGCGTCCGGTCACGTTTTCCCTTCAATGGAACCTTACTGATGTCGACCGGACTCTGGACCACCAGCGTCCGATCACTTGCTGAGCAGCGTCCGGTCAGTAGCCGGAACCTGATCAGCGTTCGGTCAGCATTGACCGGACACGTCCGATCAGGATTCTCCCTCTCTGGGACCTTACTGGAGTCGACCGAACGCTGGCCCTCAGCGTCTGGTGACATGACCTCGCAGCGTCCGGTCACTTCTAGACGCTTTCACCTTGGTCAAATGAACTGACCGGACCCTGAGCCAGCGTCCGGTCACACCGGAGCCAGCCTCCGGTCAGTATTTGACCCTCCATTCACTTCCAACTCTCGAACATATGTGAATGAAGTTTGCTCCATTGGATCAAAAAGCTGTTGTGGAGCTACCTAGTGCTAGTTTTAACAAGTGTGCACCATACCTAACTCACTAGACTCACCTAGGTCAAGCTACCCGTTCATACCCCCTTAATAGTACGGCCAAAGGAAAAACAAAGTCCTAAACTACTCTAAGTGTCTCTCTAACTCCAAACGACACTTAGAACTAGTCCATCCTTAACCTTGTCGTCCATCCTTTGAAAACCGAAACGATTTCCATCGTAGGGGCATGACAACCGTAGTTGCCCAATCGATCTCCATTACCGTGACCTAACTCAATTGTTTCTGCAAAACACACGTTAGTCACAGTAATCACGTATTGTCATTAATCACCGAAACCCAACTAGGGGCCTAGATGCTTTCAGACCGGACCCAATGCCTCAGCGTCTGGTCAGTTGAAAGGTCCTAATGGCTAGAGGGGGTGTGGATAGCCTATAAAATTTTCTACAACAATACTATGCAAAGCGGTTAGACAAATATGAGGCGAAGCGAATGTTGCGCTAGCCTACTAAGAATGCAAGTCACCTACCACAATTCTAGTTGCTATTGTCTATAAGCACTCAAAGGCTATGTCACTACACTAAATTAGTGAGCTCTCAAAGACTAACTAAAGTGCCTCACTAACCACTAGACACGACTCTTGCTTGCCCTCAAAACTAGCTACACTAAAGGCCCAAGCTACACTAAGAAATATAAATACGCGGGAAGGATGGAGTGTTATACCTCCATGTAGAGGAATGAGCCCATCACCAAAGGAGCCAATCAATCACAAGAATGAATACCAATGAAGACCAATCACCTTGGAATCAAATGATGACACAATGATTTTTTACCGTGGTTCACTTGCTTGCCGACAAGCTAGTCCTCGTTGTGGCGATTCACTCACTTGGAGGTTCACGCGCTAATTGGCATCACACACCAAACCCTCAATAGGGTGCCGCACAACCAACACAATATGAGAATCACACAAGCCATGTGCAATCCACTAGAGTTGCCTTTCGTGATCTCCCACGGGAAAGGCACAAGAACCCCTCACAATGTCGACGATCGGAGCCGACAACAATCACCAATAGCCGCTCAACGGTCCACCAATCACTAGGCCATCTAGGTGTTGGCAAACACCAAGAGTAACAAGAACTCCACCAGCCCAAATCGCCCAACTAGTGCCACAAGATGCTAGAACACTAAACAATGCACTAGAGGCTCTCCAATCTCACTCAAGATAATGAAATCAAGTGTGCAAGTGAGTGGAGTGGTGTGCTCAGCTCTCAAAGGGAGTATGTAGCTGTTAGAAGTGCCAAGAGAGTGTGCAGAACCGCCTAATCTAATGTCTCTCAGGAGTACTTATCTTCCATTAGACACTAAGTACTCAAGGGGGGACACCAAATTATGCGGTTCCGTCGAGCACCCCCAAGGGAGAACCCAAAAATCCACATTTTCCATCAGAATCACAAATGAGAGAATAAAGCTTACATCATTATTGACCATTTCTTACATCACTTTTAATACAACATCAGAGTTATGAATAATTTAATTTAACAGCAAAATATAAACATGTGATCAGAGTTACAGCGGAATTAAATATCTATTCATAACATGATGAAGCATTGATATATAAGCTAGGACAACAGATTATAGATCTTCTATTTATAAAAACATTTGGTGAGAGTTATAAATAAAAACTATGATCGCAGCGCAAAGGAATCCCCTCTGAGCCCACCAGGAGGAATCAACACACAAGAGTGAGCTCTAGCATCCACCTACCACCTACAACAGGGGGAATAAAACCCTGAGTACTCAATTGTACTCAGCAAGACTTACCCAATAGGAGAAAAGAAAAGACTCCAAGGATATGCAAGGTTATCTCGCTTGGGGCTTTATTGCATCTACAGGAAGCATTACTAAGCGTGCGTCCTTATATTTAATTTTATTAGCAGTCATTATTAGTTTATTAACTAACCATTCTATGTAAGCACCTATGCTACCTTCAAGCAGGTGGTAAGCAATCATAATCATTTTACCATCTTTTATCTTCCAGTTCTTACTACGTTGCTAGACTGTAGACAAGTCGTACCGGATCGCCCGGCGATTCACGAATCAATGTGCCCACCTGGGTACCTTGAAACACACGCCCCGCTTGTACCCCAGGCACAAATAGGACCAACCCACCACTCTCCTGTCAAGGGGTTTAGGTCCTCGTCCAAACTTGAACTCCAAGCCCCCGCTCCTGAGTCCCGGACTCAGTGCGGTTCTTAGACCTCCACCATCCCCGCCTCCAATCAGTCGGTCCGAAAAGAGCCAGAACCTACGACAAGAGAGCAACAAGCCTTCCCCGCGCCCATACACAAGTATGTGTTCAGGATAATAAGTCTGTGACCTACCTAGAACCCAATGCAACGGCCGGTCCTTAACCGACATAGGCGGAACAAATGCAATCCGAGCCCCGCTCGAATGACAAACCAAGTCCAGATCCAAAGTACCATTCCGCCCGGTCTCCAATTATCGTTCATATATATTCCAAGTGATAATAATATAGTAACAACAATAATATATTTCCTATCTCTCACGAGTGACAGGCAATCACTCGACTTCTACCGGAGTCCTGTAGTATAGCAATCTATACGATCCTGTCATACTAGTAAGACTCATAGGATAAAGGTATATATATGCAAGTGGGTTTCATTCAACTCCTTGAAACTTAATGCACAAACATAATATAAAGTGCAGAAAAGTAGGGATTATGCACCGGGGCTTGCCTGGGTAAAATATAACCAAAAGTTAGCATTCCATCTTCGTGACATGATTCCTGGCACCATCTTTTTAGCTACTCCAGTTGATTCCACAATCTATCATCGTTCCTAAATGATATGCATAAATGCAATGCATGCTTAAGTCAAACAGGCATACACAAAGATACTTACAAGCACGAAAGGACAAGCACACGTCACCATGGTTAAACTAGGGTATAAAATGTTCTAGATTCAACTCTCAACTTCTCCCAAACGACTTTCTTGTGACTTAACTACTATCAAACCACCACAAGTTATTAAAATCACCACTTTGCATTTATACATACAAACGAGAGCTACCAGAACATGCCAAGCACACTTCTACTTACTAACAAAGTAAAGCAACATTACTCGGGTAACATGTAAGCAAGTAGCATATAAAGCAGTTATTAACATTATTCTAAACATCTAGTATATATAAAAGCTTAATCGCAAGCAACATGAAATTAAAATCAATAACACATATGGCATCATGAAACTTATACAACAACATTTTATTAAACACTAGAGCCCTATTATGGGTTAAGAGAACACATCAATAGTAAAATTTCATAGCGGAGTCACATTTTCTATTTTATCCTCTTTTAGTAATTTAAAAACCACTAAACAAGCATATTACGAAATAAATCAATAACTCAGTAATTAATCATCCACTACCCCTGGAACTTTTACCATAGCACAAACATATCAACACTAGTCTATCATAAAAATTTCACTACATTTGGACTAATAGAACATGCTTTATTAAATACACATAAAGGCTAGATTGCACAAACAACCAAAAACTTTACTCTAAAGCATATGATATAATATGTCTACTGCATAGAGCTAGTAATAAGGATTCCAGAACATATTCATTTTTCCTTTTTATGATTTTCTATTATTTACTATGAATTTCCAAGCATTCAGCCGATTACTAAAATTAACAAAACACCGAAAAAGAAAAAGGATCCTTGGGTCCGAAGCGGCCCAGCTCGGCCTGGTCCAGCGGGCAAGGTAGCCCAGGCAGGGCGGGGCGCACGCGCGGGCGTGAGCGGCCCAGGCGCGGCGGGGACAGGCCAGCCCAGTGGGGGGCGCGGTAACCGCGCGGGCGGCCTAGGCGCGTAGGCAGCGGCCCAGCAAGCCGAAAGCGGCGGCCCACACGGACGAGCCTAGGCGTGGTGGCAAACATGCACGAAGACCCCTAAACTTTTAACAATTCAACCCGCAGTACATCAGGCACTATGCAGTACTATTCATCTTAGTCTAGTGTTTCGCATCTGGACCCAAGGAAAAGTTTCTATTTCAATTTCTCACCTCCTCTTCTTCTTCTACGAACAGAGGAGGCACGGGATGGGCTCGGCCGGCCAAATCCCGGCCATCCTGCGCACCCACCGGTGGTGGGGACATGGCGTGGGGCAGCGGTAGACCTAGACGTGCACAGGTGTGGCCAAGGCTATCCCCGCCATGGCCCATAGAGACGCGGCCGCGCACAGCGGCAGGCGCGACGGCCGGCGGTTGGCGGCAGCGGCGGTCACTGGCGACACCGGCTCAGATGAGCATGTGCGCGGAGGATAGGAGAGGGTCACGGAGCTGGTGGATGTGTGGGTTGTGCTCGGGGAGGCTTAAAGCAAGGGGAGCGGGCGGCGGTGGTCGAAACTCGAGCCAGTGTCCATGGCGGACGGAGCCGGGCGAGAGAGAAACGGCTGCGGCCATGGTTTTATGGAACCGGTGGCCACGGTGCTCAATCTAGTGGTATGAAGGGAGTGAGGACTGGTCCATCGTTGTGGCTATAGTGTCACACAGGACGACTCTGCGCGGTCAAGCTGGTGACACGTCGTGCATAGGCGAGCAGCAGCACCGGGCCAGACACAGTACGGGTGTGGCAGCGGTAGCTCAGGGCGGCCTGGCTAGGGCCGTTCATGACCAGGGCAGCCTCAGGACGTGGGCCAGAGCAGTGGTGGCCATGGCCCAGCGCTGGCCAAGGCACCGCCCTGACCGGTGTGCACCGCCGGAGCGGTGGTGCCCATCTGACCTCGGTTCAGAGCAAGAGAGAAATGGCGGTCACCGCCCTGACCGGTGTGCACCGCCAGGGGTTGTTCGGTGGCACTGCCACTTTTTACCCAAGGCTGGCTATTTCGGTGGTTGAGCGAGGGGGTCACCGCCATGGTGATGGCAGTGCACCGCCCTAAAATTCGAGAGAGTGGGGACTTCGCAGGGTTGGCCTGGGTGGTCACCGCCCCCTAGGGCGGTGCCACCGCCACCCCTGTCCGGTGACCATTGGAATTTGACCATTGGAAGGGGCACCGCCGTGTCCGGTGTCAGGCACCGCTGTGTCCGGTGCCCTCGCAGAAACCAGCAGCTTTGCTACAACGACTCTATTTGGCTTGGGGGCTATAAATAGAGGTGGAGCTCGGGCTTAGATTGGTTGCTGAGCACCCTTAAGCCTTGGTGGCTTTGTGTAGGTGTGCTTGGGAGCCCTCTAACTCACTTGTGCTTGCAAGAGTGTGATCCGATTGTGAGTGAGTGTGATTCTAGTGTGTTGCATCGTGAGGTTGCATCGAGTGGCACTAGGTGATCAAGTTGCAAGCCGGTGGTGCTTGTTACTCTTGGAGGTTGCCAGCTCTTAGACGGCTTGGTGGCTTGTGACTCCGTTGAAGCACGCGAGAAGATTGTGCGGTGCTCCGAAGGAGGATTTGTGAGGGGGATTATGCTCACTCCGCGGGGATCGCGAAGAGCAACTCTAGTTGAACGTGTCATTGAGCTACCCTCACTTTTGGGGTAGGTTATTGAAGTGCCCGATGTGCGGGTTTGGCGGGTGATGCCAATTAGCCGCCGAACCACCAAATGAGCGGTCGACACAACGGTTACGTAGTTTGGTGGCAACCAAGTGAGCCTCGGGAGAAAATCACCATGTCAATATTGTCTTCATCATCTTCTCGGTGGTTTGCATTCCACGAAATACAAGCTTGTATTTACATTTCATACATTGTGCTTGTGTAGTTGCTCTTGTAATTAGTTTGCTTGTGTAACTTGCTAATTACCTTTTTGCTTGTGTAGCATAGAAGTAGCTCCCTTGCGTGGCTAATTTGGTTTTAGTAATCTTGTTAGTCACATTGCTTAGTTTGTGTAGCTAAGTAATTTGAGCTCTCTAATTTGGCTTGTGTAGCCTTGTTATTGAGCTCTGCTAGTGAGCTTAAGAGTTTTGTGCTTTTGCTTACTAGAATTGTGTAGGAGCTCCCCGTTGCTTGAAATACTAGTGCATAGGTTTGTGTGACTTACTCTAGAATTGGGTAAGTAAACTCTAGCTAGCCTGACATCTTTATTGCCTAATTAGGATCTTAATAAGGTTCTTGTGAATTTAGGTAAAGAGGTATAGGGGCCGTTCGGCTGCTCACAATTTCAGCCGAAATTAACTGTGCGCAGATGAAAACACTGTTCACATTCTCACAAATTCCGCCAGATTTCTCCAAATTCCTCCAAACGAACAGGGCCGTAGTCTTGACTAGACCGATAGTTTTAATTTTACATTTATTTTAGTTAGCTGAAGCGATTAGATTTTAGAAAGGACTGTTCATCTCATCTCTAATCCGCCATCTCGACTCTGCACCGGTTCATATACCTGTGCTTTAGAAAACCGGACAGGCAAGGGGTTTTTTTTTTTACCTTGCCAGGCGAGCGAGCGCACCCGCAGGGGCTCGAACTCTGCACGCGAGGGTGCCAACTGGACCTCTGACCATCTGGTCCGTGGGTGGCAGAGAACCCCAAACCAAGATCTTGATTATTGTGAAATTGTGTTACAAAGGCCGAGTTTACTCATGACAATGATCATTCTCTGTTTTACTGGAACAATCGCTTACATTGAACGTCTGATACAAAACGGATGCAACTTCAAATGGCACAACTACATTTGTGATTTACGCGGCCATGATGCAATCAATGGCTTCTTTACAGATCCCAGTCATGGTCGCCTCTGGTCCATAGACCTGCAATGCATTTGTTGAGCACAATCAGGGCATCTCTTATGGGGAATGGACCGGTCCCAATGATTCCCATTCAGGAAATGGTAGGTGCGGCGTTTAAGGAAATAAAGAGATCGTACCTCAATTGGAACGCCAAGTTCCGAACCTAGGGTGCGCATTTTAGCGAGTCCAGTTTGGTAGTTCGGACCACCTCTCCGGACATAAATGTTCATCCTTGCAGCTTTCAATTTGGATTCCTGGAACCAGATTCCGGAACAAAATAACAAACAAGATTGGTGAAGATTTTAAATGGAGACAGGTGGGAGTGGTTGGGGAATTGAACGGTTATCAAACTTCGCGGTCCAATTTACCTTCTCTCTTAGAGCCCGAATGATGCCATTAAATGTTGCAGCAACATCGGTGAAGTTAGCAATACCTCCTCCGATAAGAAGGACCCTCTTACGGCCATCAGGATCAGCGGTAGCGCGCTGCACAAGTTCAAAACATATTCATGAAAGACAGATGTAATGAACAGAATAGATAGACTGCTGAAAGGTTCACTGTTCTTACATCCAGAACCACTCTAGCATACTGCAGAACCTCCTCCTCTTTGGGAGCTCCACTGTACTCTGCATAATTTCCTAGCTCCGAAGCATATCCCAAATCTCCAACCTGGTATCCAAGAGGAACTATGAAACTATTGCACCATGCACCTCACATATGGCACATTTTGTCATTAAATATTAGCTCCTTCTATCCCAAGTTAACATGAAAACGTATCAAAAGGTGCAAAGAAACTTGAAGGAGGGTTTGCATGAAATTCAGGCTTACAGTATCCGCGTATATGACACTAGCACCACCACCTGCAACCATTGTCCAAATGCGTCCTTTTGGGTTCAGTACTGTGAATTTCAGAGAAGCACTTGTCTGCAAGAAGAGAGATGGTTCATACAGAACTGTCAAAATAAACTAATCCAAATAGAAATGTGAACACTGGACAGTGGAGCAATGGTTTACAGATAGCATACTTCAGGGGGGAAGGATGGAATCGAATATAAGTTGTCCACTTTTACATGAACATACCTTCTCATCCAGCTCATGGATAAAGCTTTCTGCAGGACTGAGAACTCTTCCAAAAGGTAGAGGGAACTCAATGTTACCCCACCTGTACATGAAAAACAGCGGTCGTTATGATTGGCAATACAGTAGAAAAACCTATACTTTTTACATAAAAATGGCTGGTATGACTAATATGAAGGAGGCAACTGGGATCTGTGAGGTACATCAAAAGCCAGAATCATACTTATTAAAGTTCTTGAAAGCAGCTGTGTCATCTAGTTCTCCTCTCATATCCAGAGGATACGGTTCACCATTTACCAAGGTGAATGGGTTCATCTCAAGAAATGAGAAATCCAAGTCTGCAAAAGAACCAATGAGCATCATATGTTGAGTGTTGAAACTGGAAAAGCAACAATTACAAACTGTTTGCCTTTCAAAAGCAAGGGTTATGTACCTTGGAAAACAGAAAATACACCTCTAATGAAATCACCTATTTTCGTGCGAACCTGAAATTCAAGCACGGATAATCAATGAAGAATCAACTGAGAATTGATGGTTAACCAAGAATCTGAGAATTACCAGCAGTAATGAGTTCCAAGCCTACTGGGAACAAACAAATGGTATAATAAATAGACAAGTAACAGTGCAATAGCTTACCTCCAATGGCAGGGTGGCGATCAATGGAGCACATGCATCAGGTGTCATTTGCTTCTCTGTGGGAAGAAAGATAGTCTTAACCTTGTCCCAGTTCTCCTCGATCTCAATACCTCCACACTCTGAGAAACTAATGGTGCTGCCAAGCCTTTCTGATACAATTGAAAGGTAATACTCTTGGTCATGCGGCACAAATGGCTCAACTATGAAGGTTGTAATCGGAGCTTTGCAGCCACCCATCTCGACCTAGATAAGTGAGCAAATCCATTCATACAGATTATAAATAGCTTTAACAATCAAGTCTGTGCTGGTAAAAAGCATGGCAAGATGTTAGCCATGACAGTACCTCAACTCCCAACCGCTCCTTAACAAATTGGCGGACTTGGGCAAGATCTAGGTTGAGGGCCACAAGCCCACTCTTCCCACGTTTCCCAAAGAGCATGTCAGGTTTCACAACCAACTTCATAGATGAGAGCCATGGCTCCTGGTTTGCAAGCTCAGTGAAATCCGTTGACTGTGTGACCTGTGATTAAGCATTCTGAAATCTCAATCAACTGGTCTTAAGGAATATGTAAAAAAAAAAAAGGTATGCTATAGTGAATGAAAAAAGATAACTAATATAGAACATCAGAACTTGAACCAACTCACTTAGGAGCAATCAAACTGAATCAGTGTTTCTACAACCAATCAAACTCAATCAGTGTTTCTACAACAAATAAACCCAGCATTTGGGGTTTCTCGCAGAGCATCAATGACAGCAGAAAACTATTGGAACTGTTCAAAGGCTTCCACACTGAAAGAGGCAGGTGAAACGAACTATGCAATGGATTTACCTGACTTGCTTGAAGCACTGACAAGTTCCTGTTCTTAGCAAAGGAATAGAGCTCAGGAAACTTTTTATTAAAAGGAAACAAGCACACCTTCAAAGAGAACTCAAGTAAAATGAGCTGGTTGTTCCTATCTAGCGAATGGCAACTAAAAACGAAGACAACCTGTTGGCGTTACCTAGATGATCTACTGATTTTTGACACAGACCCAGTTGATCAGAGTAAAATTCTTCTAAACCAAACTATATATATACTGCTACTTAGAAATTTTTGGATCTTATGGAGGTTGAGATTTCAATCACCACCGTCACAGACCTTGCAAATCCATTTTAGTAAACCAATTATTATCAATCGAGCATTTCTCATATATAAAAGGAAGACGTGCTGAACATTCCAACACAAAGCACTGGCCAGTTCACCTACTAATAACGAAACAAACAGGAACAGCCCAACGACGAGGCGATCCGACAAGCAGGCACCGCACCGCAGGAGAGCGAGGAGCAGGGGCAAGGGAGGGAGGACTGAGGAGTGAGCGACCGACCTGCGCGGAGAGGATCTGGAGGTCGATGCCGGCGAGGCGCTTGAGGTGCTCCCGGAAGAGGCGCTTGGAGTCGTACTCCCGGATCTTCTTCCGCGCCATCGCCGCCGGCCGAGCCGAGCCTTCTGGAAGCTAAGGGGAGGAGTAGGTGCGTGCGTAGCTGTAGCCTGCAGCGGGCGGGCGACGACCGGTGTTCGGGATTCGGGTGCGCGGGCAGGACTATATAGCGAGGCCCCGCGACGGGAGAGCAGGGAAAGCGGCGGGCAGCCGCGACCGCGACGCGCCGCCGTAGTTGGATGTTGTTGGTTTCTTTCGGTCACTGGTTGGGTGGCCCCCTCGGCCGGTTTGGTTTGGTTTGGTTTGGAGTTGGAGGTGGATGGGCTTTAGGAGGCGTTTGGCAGGGCTCCGGCCGGCTCCGGCTCCGGCCACTGTAGCAGGGTGTCGGCCGCTGCCGGAGCCGGAGCCGCGGAGCCACAGAACCGAGCTTCTCCGGCTCCGGCTGGTGGCGTGAGCGTCTGTGAGAGAGGAAAAGAAGGGGAGAGAAAAACGGCTCCGATGAACAATGCCGGGTATCAGCCGTCCAGCGGCCGACAGGCAGCCGCCGGAGCCCAGCCAAACGCCTCCTTAATCTGGCTGGGTTGGTGTGATATGTTCTCTACTGTATACAACCCACACAGGACCCCATCGCATCCGCATCCGCATTCGCATCCGCATCCGCATCCGGATCTCACTACGCACGGATGCAGAAATCGGTGTGTCGGTTTTTCAATTGCAGGCGATGATTCGCGGACGACAAAAACGATGCACGGATAACGAAGAGCGCTCAGTTGCTTGCTGCCGTGCTTGCTCTGTCAAACAAAGAGGAAAACGTGCAAATGTGTCCGGTAGCAGCTATGAGGTCAAGCATTTATCTTTTACCTTTTTTTTAATAAACCGTTGGCGCTGGGTCTCACGAACGCTACTGGCATGCCGTAGCCAGGGCCGGTCCTAATTTTCTTTTTATCTAGAACGAAACTATAAAATTTTGAGCCTTTTTATATAAGCATGACAGTGCTGTTGCTGCTACCGATTTTTTTTTTGCATTTTAGCTTTTTTTTATTTAAGTTTCTCACATCTCTGGAGAAAAAAATTCAGAAAAAATTTCAGCTAACACGTCTCGGCGCCAGCGTCCCTGGCGTCGAGCTCCCTGCCATTTAACCCCGGTCCAACCTTCCTGCCCGAGCGTTCTTCCTTTTCTTTCTCCTCTCTCTCGGGTTTTTTCTCTCCCTACTTCATCCTACCTCACGAATCGGCATATTAGACCTTGAAAACTTTTATTTGATCTGTAAATCTTCGAGAGCAAGGTATACTCGCTCCCCTCCTAGTTGTTTTCGCATCGATTCGGTATATATTAGTCGGATTTTTTAACATAATAATCATCACTTAGGGTTTCATTCTATCCCTCAATATATGTATTATACAACAGTAGGATGATGCCAAGGCGTGGAAAAGCTAGCAAATCTAGGCGCATGTAGTTATGTTATGGGTTCATTATTTTGCATCAAATGAAAAACCCTAGGTTTAGGGTTTAATGTTAACTGCTTTTGGTTCTTATAAAGAAATTGGTTGTATTGTAGTTATGGTTCTCATTGATATTTATTTGTGATGTTTTGATTTATATTTGTTAAATTACATCTGTTTTGTTAGATGCAAGAAATGTTTCGGAAGGAGTTTTGACAAAAACGGGGTCGTCCTCGAGAATTATACCCCGACGCGTCTAGCAAAGATGCCCCGTTCCTCCTTACCTCCCTGTCCCTAACTGTGACTGTGGTTTCCTGGCCCATGTTTTTCAATCGAAACATCCGGACACAGCGACGCGTTGCTTCTACACATGCAGTCGTTTTAATGTAAGAAATTGTTTCCACTATCCTTTTTCTTTATTTGTGTAAGTATGGTACTAATATTTTATTGGAATCTCGTTGTGTAGGACCATGAGAGGTGCTTTTTCTTTCAGTGGATCGACGGTGCAGACAAGTTTGCTCCTAGGTACCTCCTTTTCGACGATTGGTTTAGATGGAGACATCCACATGAGCACTTCAAGCGGTGGGTTTCACCCCCCTAACCCTCCGTCAATGATGGCTAAGGAGAAGCACCTAGCCGCAGTTAGATGACTCTAGGAACCTCCTCTGTGCGATTGTAGAGATCGAGCAGTGATAAACCCTGAGAATACGTTGGAGTTTATGTGTCCAAACAAGCATGAAGTAAGTGCAAAGTATATGTGTTGAAATATTGAGCTATATGTGTTCATGTACTAATGTCTACTTATTTAGGTATTTTCAATAGCAAAGTGTCGTTTTAAGGAGTGGTTGTATGGTCCTAAGAACCAATGGACGGAAGAACCGCGAAAGGTTAAGGAAAAGAAGAAAGAAAGGGTAATTTACAAAGCACCTCCTGTCATATGTGAATGTGGTGTTAAATCCAACTATGGCCTAGTCCTTTCAGAGCTTGAAATAGGCCATTATTGCGGCCATATGGTTGAGTATGATGAGGTTGGTTATTTTTGTGGTAAACATAAAATCATATTTTGTTTCTTTTGCAAAGACATATATGATATAATTTTTTGTTTGAACAGAGCACTAGGAAATGCAGGTGGAAATATTATGATGGTCAAGCTAAGTTCTTGGATAAACTAAAGAAGAGGCAAGTAATTGCACGGAAGAGGGGATATGGACCTGACTACGTCAACCTAATCGTTAAACATCATAAAGAAAAGATGTGTGAGTTTGCTAGACAACGCGGTATTTGTAACCCGATCGATGTTGGGCTTAATAAATGGGGATTAGAGAGACAGATAACGTTAGAGGAGGAGAGGGCAAGGAATGAGGCAAGGGAGGAGATAAGAGTACAGATGCAGGTCTTGAACGAGCATGTTGTTGCATTATGTGTCAGTGAGTGCTTGAAAGCATTTTTTTCGTTGCCTGATTTTAAATGTAATATAATCACGTTGTTAACTGATTGCATTTCATACATGAAGGGATTGGTTGCAGCGAGAAACATGCCGCAGAGGTGGCTCATGCAAGGTATGAGAAGAAGAAGTTAGATGAGCATAGATCACGAGTTGATCGCACCGTTCAATCACCGATTGTGTTATCTGATGAGGGGGGACGAGGATGAGGACGACACTGGCAGACTGAGTGAGCTCATTTCTCTAGTAGAGGCGGGCTTGCAGACGGAGGAGGCTGAGGAAGACACTGGCAGACTAAGGGAGCTCATCGATCTAGCAGAGGCGGGCTTATAGGCGGAGGAGGATGACGATGTGTTCTTCACTCAGGCCGCAGCGGCCATAGATGAAGCGGAGGCCGCTTACTATAGGCGACAGGCAGGTCAGAGCAATGCAGCTGAGCCTAGCCATAGCAACAGGGTTGTAGTAGAGGACTGGTACTCGGATGATGAGTTGCTTACTCAGTATGTTTCAGACTGAGGATTTGGAAGTGTATTTGGCTCTATATGTACTATTGGCACGTACTTCTAGTATTATTATGTTGTTTAATATGGCATAGTATTGAACTTTTCATTATGTGGTTGTTTTCATTATTTATGGTCTCAATATTCTGCTTAATGTTACGAACATATTGAAATGTGAACACGTGCTGCAAATAAAACCTAATGACGTACGGCATTATATAATTCAACACACGAAACACATGAAATGGCATGTGAGAACATGTACCGAACCTGGGTACAGAGTGTGAAAAACACATAGATGTGGCATGTGAAAAGATAAAGTCATCCTAGTAGTGTGGCCACATAGCAAATTGTGTTGCACCTTCTCCATAGTAGCCTCCCGTTGTTGTTGGTGGTGGTGGCGGGGGTGACGGGGGAGGCCCCTTATTCTTGTGGTTAGGGCAGGTGCAATATAGATAATTGCAGAGTGTCTCCTATGAATCGGCACCATTGTTGTTGTCGTCCTGTCCGTCGTCCTTGTAACCGTTGCTAACTTTCCTTTCTAGATCGAAGATACAGTCCTGTAGGTAGTAGATGTACTCCACATACGGATAAATAGGTCGAGGATCGACCCACCTACTGAACCCATAGTTTTCTTCGGCCAAGGAAGACTACAATAAATATGTCGTGTAAGTTATATACAAGAGAACCATATTGAAGAAACAAATAGTAATAGCAATTACCCATGCTTGCGGGCATTTGAAGAAACGACAACCTCCATCTATTCCCTCGGTGAACATCTGCACTAGGCAGTCCTCACCATGCATGCATTTTGGTCACTCTTCTTTTCTTTCATTGTATCTTCTCAGTGGTGCCTCTTTGGTGAAATTACTTTTGCTCTCAACTGGGAACCTCTCATAAAGAGCTTCCTCAAAGAAATCGAGATGAAGAGGACCCTCCCACCTAATGGTAGTTTCCTTCCCCATTCTTCTCTCTCTGGACGACCCTCTAGACATTGGTACTACAATGAAAGAAAATATTGAGGAGTGTTCTTCTTCCTTGTTGTGTGTATGAATGAGAGGGGGTGAGTGGTTATTTATAGGTTGAGAGGAGGAATGGAGGCCTCTCAATGTGCTATGTCAGCGATCCGTGTGCCTCTTCACCTCAGCCCTTGGATCAAACAGTCATAAGATGGATGGTGGAGATAGAGTGGAGTTGTGCTTCCTTGCATGACAGTACTATGTTAGTGATGTGATAAATCATTGTTGTCCTTGTATCTGCAAAGTCTATTTTTATTGTCTAAAAAGCATAGAATCATTCACTGTTGCTTGGTAACCCTAGATTCATTTACAAAGCGTATGTACAATATGTTTCGATTATACACGTTCTAATAAATTTATAGTTAATCTGTGTACTATATTTGTGCCTTTTTAGCAGTGTAGTATGATTAATGATTCACGAAAAAAATTCGCAAGAGTTTCCCTTATTTTAGGAGCATCCATAGTTACAAACAGAGACATCATTATATATTCTAAACATTTAATCATCCAAGGAGCAAAATGTAACCACAACGAACATCACAACCAACATAATATGTCCTGCATAGTCCAAATAGTCCACAATGTCCATACAGTCCCAAATAGTTATAGAAAAGTAAATACAAAATCCATAATAGTGCATACCACATTGTAAGGTCTCTTTAGTATCACTACAAAAGCCTGCAACCATCTCTTCAAAGCAGAGAGGTCATTGAACACCCTCTCATTCTCAATTACCATATTAGGACCAGCCTCAGGAGCTTCTAGGAGCTCATCATCATGTCCTTCTGCAAACACCTAATCGGAATGAGCAAGATCGCTGAACTCGTGAACTCTAGGATCACGACGACTAAGAAAGATACGCCTCATCATCTCAACATCACTCTCCGTCAGCTCTCCAACAGGGCGATCATCATCAGAATCAAGAGCCCTAGCCATCTCACATGGCTCCGAATCATGCATAATTTCAACACTATTAGAGCCATGGAATCCATCTCCAAAGTGCACTTGCACAGCAACAGGGGGGCACATCCACATTCTCAGGAATGTCTCCTGCAACATCAGTAGAGAAATAAAGAAAGAATGAAAGAAATAGATGTAAGGAACAGGGTAAGCTCCCAAAAACCATGCGGTTAAGACATTTACTCGGATGATTCTGTGTCAAAGGGATCTCATAAGGAGGATCTACCACGGAAACATGAGTCTGACAACCATCTCCAACTACCGCATTGGGGATAGATTGAGCATCGGGAACCATATGTGCAATCTCTATATGCAGATAAGGTTCCGGAATGGGAGGGTCGATGTGTGCCTGATGATCCATTGCTGGGGTAAACCCATGAGGGATGGGATCAACAACACCCAATGCACAACCACATCCAAACATTACAACTGGCTCTTCATAGCCGATCTCACATAGTTCTCCCACTGATCCGCACAACCAATTGAGATTATTCGCCTGAAGATGTTGGGAGGAGAACCTAGGTGCAGTACACCATCAACTGTAATGCCATTATCTCTAAGGCAATGCAGCTCCTCCCGAGTCCTTGCAACCATCTCACTAAATGAAGGTCTATTATTGAATAGCACAGGCACGCTTTGCATGTCAACAAACTCAACATATCCATAGCGATCGCTTTCAATGGTGCCTCCATGATATATGGTCACTAGATTATCCATCTACTTCAAACACGTAACAAAACACATGTCCTTTAGTCCAAATTAGACGATAGATAGTACCTAACAAGTACTTTCTAACTACAAACTAAGTAAATAAGATAATAACTACGTATATATATACAGTGTACTCACAAAATAGCTAGATCATATTTAATTAACTAAATATGTAACTACATATCTAAGTAGCTATCTAACTATATCTATGTACCTATGTATCTATGTTTCTATCTATCTACATATATATCTCACTAGATCACTAACTAAATCAACTACCTGAGTCATCACATTAACTAGTAAATAACAAATGCCAACTAAGTAGGTACATTGCATATTCATAATTTTTACCTTTCCAACGACTGATCTGCAGACGTCGACGGAGTCGCAGTGGACGATGGGTGTGGGTCAGGCCGACGATCTGGGCTGGCGGTGGCATGGCAGGGCGCTGCAGGTGGCAGGGTCAGCGGTGGCGTGGCCGACGATAGCGGTGGCGCGCGGCGGGCGTGGGATGCCCGAGGCTCTGCACGGTGAGTCTGGCTTGACAGGCGCGGGAGGCACGGCGGCCGTGGCCGAGGCCGGCGGTGGAGGGCAGCAAGGCGGGGCGAGGCCAAGGCGAGGAGGGGGCGCGATGCGGGCGCAGGAAGCGGCGAGGGGACCGGGGCACTGGCCACGGCATGGCGGCGACGGCGCGATCGCGGGGCACGGCGCTCCTGCATGCCGAGGCACGGTGGCCACAGGGCGCGGGCCGTCCGCGGTGGCGCGGCGCGGGGCGGCCGCGGTGGCGCTCAGTGGGCTCGGGGAGCGGGCGCGGTGGCGTGGCGCGGCGCAGGCGAGGGCGGCCGGTGGAGGCGCGAGCGCGGTCATGGCGCGGCGCGAGCGAGGGCCGCCGGTGGAGGCGCGGGCGCGGGCGGCGGCGACGGCGATGAAGCTCGGCTCTGCTCTGCTAGGGCGAGAGAGGGAGAGGAAGAGAAGCGCGGGGCCCATAGGTAATGAAGGCTCGGCGCCAGCTACTTTGGCGCCGAGCTCCCTGCCATGTCACCTACCGAGCCTAGGAGCTCGGCTCCAGGGACGTTGGCGCCAAGACGTGTTACCTCGGCGCCAGCATCAATTGCGCCGAGCTAAGGGTCCATTTTCTGAAATCTTTCCTCCAGGGGTTTATTTGTGAGAAACTTTCAAAAAAGGGCTAAAATGTAAAAAATTCGGTTACTGCTACTCATTGCTAGTGTGTGTGTGTGTGTGTGTGTATATATATATACATGCGAAATGTTACTAATAAGCAGTTAACTGAATGCAAAAGCAGATATTCATATGAAATAATTTATATATACATATTAAATTACCTAAAACAATTCTAACATCCTCGATGCAAAGTCATTGACGATGATGTCAATATCAATCTCATCAAACAATCGCTACTCAATGCAGAATGTGGTCGATCCATTTAACCTCTCTTATGGCATGTACATCTCATATAGTTTTTCAACTATTTTAATTTTGAGAAGCTTCTTTCAGCTGATGCCAGAGTCATTAGCACAGTAAATAAGATGCGATAAGCAATAGAAGTATTATGATAACAATCACCTTTTGTATATATATAGGAAAAACGTATATCGTTGGCATCCATAGGGAATTCAAGATTCTCTTCTCTTATAGGCCACTTCTCAACTAATGTATCACTTGCTTTGTTATCATGTTTATCCCAATTTCTTGGATCATAAATATCAATAGAAGCCAGATCTTCATCAAGAATAGTAGGTTCTTGTAAGAAAAATAGACCATAGGCCCATTTACTTTGGATTTTGGTGTTTGATGACCAACACAACCAAATTGGACTAATAAATTTGCAAGTAATTGTTTTATAGTTCAATAGGGTGCAAGACGTGACTTGGACGAAGGCGACATGATGATCCCACGATCAACACCATAAGCAAGACCCTAGAAGCACAAGAGAAGACCCAAGATATCAAGCAAAGTCTAAGAACAAAGATAGGAACCAAGCCGGACGCAAGATCGCGAAGAAACGAGCTCGGTAGAGGTGATCGGACGCGGCCCTATGAGGACCGGACGCGTCCGATCAGTTGCTCGGCAATAGCAGACGTTAGCAGCAGTGACTGGACGCTGAGCGAGGCAGTGATCGGACGCACGGACTTTACTGTTCATCGTCGTGGCAACAACTCAGTGAGGACCAGACGCAGCGGCACTAGATGACCGGAAGCACAAAGTGCAGCGTCCGATCATGTCCAAAGAGGTTCCAGAGCGGCGCAAATACGACCGGACGCATCCGGTCAATGATGATCGGACTCGGCAGTGCGTCCAATCTCTACGCATGCGCTCAACGGTCGGGACGATCGGACGCATCCGGTCAGGACGACAGCAGCGTCCGGTCAGTAGCAGAAAGCTAGGTTTCGTCCCCAACGGCTACTTTCTCTATGGGGTTTATAAATAGAACATCCAACCAGCCATTTGATATGTGGAGAACCGATGAAACATACCAAGGGTGTTGATACACCATTTTAGTGATCTTCACTTGCATAGTGCTTAGTGATTCATTAGGTGATTAGCGTAGGTGTTTTGCGAAGTGTTTAGGTTGATTAGACCACCGCTTATGCGCTTGCTCTAGGTTTAGGCCTAGTGTTTAGTGAGGTTTGCACACCTCTTATCACTCGTTGCTTGCGCGCACCATTGTTGTACATCGAAGGGGCTTGTAGTCTTGCGAGATCACACCAACCGCATTTATGGTGTGGCCGCCACCGTGTACCGAAGGGAACAAGGCCCGCGGCGTTTCAGCCGGAAGCTTGATAGTGAAGACGGCGGGGAGCATCCGGGGGAGGCTTTCCCACGAGTGGCTTAACCGGAGACCCGCTTGCGCATGGGGAAGGTCCGGAGCTATCCACGGAGTTATCAGACCGGGAGCTTGGACCTTGCGTAGGATTTCTTGCGAGGGGCTCCAACGAGGACTAGAGGGAGGCTTACGCGCTTCTCGATACCTCGGTAAAAATACCGAGTCGTCGACGGGAGTTTGCATATCTCTACCTTATTCTTTAGCTTCTGCATTTACATTGCAATCTTGATGTGTACTTTACTTTTCTAGCTTAGTGATAGGTTAGTTAATAGGTTTGGAACTTAGGTTGCATAACTTCTTTTGCGGTAAAGATAGCAACATACTAGCAAAACCATAGTTACACATTTAAATATTTTATCTTTTGTATATGTTTTGCTAAGGGTAGAAAAAGAGGTCATAGTTTAGAGTTAGAGTTTTAAGTTGTCTAATTCACCCCTCTCTTAGACGTCACGATCCTTTACAGTTCTGTTTCATTTGAATTAAATATACGTGCTCATGATCACTCACGGTTCATCCATATCGATGTCAACATTGTCTTCCATGTAGTCCTGATCTTATGGATTAGCATTAGCTGTTTCCTCCACAATAACTATCACAATGCATCTGGATCTCCTGAAGTACTTGTATTATTCTTAAGAAATTTACGAAGAACACCTCTACGTGATTGTATCAAATCATCTATTTACCTTTTTTTTTCTTTTGTCATTGCCAGAAGTATACTTTTTCATGACATGGTCCAGTTAAAATATAGAGAAATAATAATTAACTGTCTGATTCGTACATGATTAGGGAATAGCCGAATAGGATAGGAATCAGATACGTACCTGGTTCACTGATCACGTCGATCACATCAATGTGTGGGCTGATGGCTTTTTTGGATGAGTTTCAGTTAAAAACCAGTTTTTTCCTCTAATTTCTAAAATTTGGATTTTGAGTAAAAATTGGTGGGGATGTTTAAATCCCCAGCTTTTAAGAATGCTTCATTTATTGTTCATAGGCTAACAAGAAACTGACAAAAGTTATAGCTTCTTGTTTTTTTTAAAATGTGATAAAAACTGACGCAAGAAACTGAACAAAAACGATTCCAGGCCGTTTTCAAAAACCAGATTCTTATAAACCGGAGAATCCGGACAGGTCGTGAGAGGAGAGCGGTGCGCGGACGTGCCCGGCCAGTGGGCGGGCGGGCCATGGGCGGCGACTCGCAGGGTCGCAGGCGGGCCAAAGGAAAGGAAGCGGCGCGACACTGGTGTCGACGTCGATTCATCTGGTCAGCCTGGGCGCTTTTTCACCGAAAACCGAACACCGAACCGAAACCGAACCGAATAGTCAGTTTTTCGGTTTTCGGTTTCGGCTTCGGTTTCTGGATTCCAGAACTTCGGTCATCGGCTTCGGTTTCAGTTTTTAGCTCAAACCGAACCGTAAACCGAGCTCATCAATCGCTCATCAATCCACCGAAGAACGTCTGAGTCCGGCTCGGCAGCCCACCTCAACATCCCCCCATCGCCAAGCAAAGCCCATGAAGGCCTACCAGTCCACCTCCTCCACCACCCACACCACACCCAGGCACCCACACACTACGAACCCTAACCTACCTACGGCGGCATGGCTGGGTGGCGGCGGCGGGTAGCAGGCAGCGGCAATGCTTGCGACTGCGAGCAAGGAGCGCCGGAGCGGGGACGGCGCAGACCCAGGCATCCGGTTGTCGAGCGTGTGCGTGGCGCCGTGGCCTACGGGCGGGGGTGGCAGCGCGAGCTTCGAGCGGGGGTAGCGACGCGGCGCTACGTCGAGCGGGAGCGGCGCGACTGGCCTGGCACGCGAGCTCCGGGTAGCACGGCTCCGTGGCGGGTGGGGGCAGCGTGGTTGTGCGAGCTCTGGGCAACACGGCCTCCGTGCGTCATGGCGACCGGCGAGAAGAAGAAACTTCGGTTGAAACCGAACACCGAACCGATGGAACCGCAACCGAAATCGTCGGTTTCTGTTTCTTTCTCAAACCGATCGGTTTCAACCTTTGTCCAAACCGAAGTTTCCTTGAACCGATGAAACCGAACCGAATTGTCGGTTCCAACCGATTGCCCAGGCTGACATCTGGAACTCTGGTCTAGCGTATGGCAACCTGGGTCTGCGACGGCTGCCCCCCGGGGCCGGGCCTGGCTGTAGCGAAAAGCAACCTTGAGCATCGCTGCTGCTACATGATGACAATGAGATGGTGTTTTTTGATAACAAACGACGAAATGGTGTTTCAAAACTCTGCGTTCTGAGTTCTACGATTGAGAATTTGACACCTACATGCCTACTACTTTTTCAAGGTGGAGGTTGGTGTGTGGTGGTGGGTGCGTGTGAGGGGCGTGCTCCTATTAGCCCATGTTGTTGTTGCCCTTATATAGTTGCTCTGACAATTAGGTTAGCATCCCAAATGTTGTTTGCACATTTGTTATTGGTTGCATACATTAATGGCGGTACCATCGCTAATGTTGTTTGCACATTTGTTATTGCTTGTATACGTCATCGTTTAATCATGGATTGAATGTTCAACTAAGTTGTTGGTTGTTTATTCTTTTGGAGCATGCCTATGTTTGGAACACGGGAATTTTTTCTGTTTCCTATGTTTTTTTTTGAAAAAAAAAATGATTCTTGTAAACTTTATGATTCCTGTAAAATTCCTACGCTTAGTCCTAAGATTATCGATCGACCGGTTTCGTGGTTTCGCCACGGAACTCTATATGGAAGTCTACCAACTAGTCGCTATTTAAGACGGGTCGCTCCAATGTCGTGGTTTGTTGTCATGTTATGTAACTAGTCGCTATTTAAGACTGGATCGGTCCAATACTGTAGTTTGTTGTCATGTTATGTATAGTTTTTTTTTACTGAAGGTGTGCCAACTTATCTTTTACTAAATGAATCTTGCACCACGTTCTCTGGCACCTTATTTTGCCACGTCGCTGATTTCTCAGCCATTCGATTCATGCGGTGACCTCGATCGAACCGTCCATGTATTCATTCTCCTTACCTCCCTCTCCTCTCTCTCAATCGCAAAACCTCCTCCCTCTCTCTCTCTCTCTCTCCGGCGACAGCAAGGCAGCCATGGCGGGGCGCAGCGGGGTGAGGTAGCACTGGGCCCCGCTCTTGGCGGGGCGAAGCCGCCCCCTAGCGTGGCGGCGTGGTGGCCCTGGCCACCAGCCATGGCAGGGCGAGGCACCGTCGGCCACCGGTGTAGACGCGACCAGCTCCACAGCGCGTGCGTGGTGCGTGGCCAGCCCTTGGGCGCACGGGACTCCGCCGGCGCGAGCTTGGTGGTGCTCAGCGCACGGTGGCTCCGCCCCCATCTCCATGGACTCTACCTCCATACATGCTCAATATGCCGGTACATCTTGGATAAGAATAGATGATAGCAAATCTCCGTGCTTAGACGATAGCAAATCTACGTGCTTGTACTGCGGCTGTGATGAAGATGTGGTCGGCGTCAATCGGGCTAGAACGTGTTTAGTTTCGACCTCAAATTCCCAAAAAATGCTACAGTACCCATCACATCAAATCTTGCGATACATGCATGGTGCATTAAATGTAAACGAAAAAAAAACTAATTGCACAGTTTGGTTGGAAATTACGAAACGAACGTTTTGAGCCTAATTAGTCCATGATTAAACACTAATTGTCAAATAAAAACGAAAGTGCTACAGTAGTCCAAATTCACCCAACTAAACACGCGCATAGTATCTACGATGTTGAGAAGCAACAATTCCTACAAATAGGAGGCCACAGGATGCTGATGATAGAGCATATAAAATTAGAAAGAAGGGAAAGTGCTCTGACGTTTCTAGATACATAGAACGACTAAAATTTGAAACATAGTAGCAGCTATCACACCTTTTAACATTCACGTTGCTATGGATCTAAATAGCTTGCTAAACAGGGCCAAGATTACCACCACCCCATTCCTCAAACTAACCACACGACTGATTATACCAGGGATCCCGCCCCGTCGATCCAAAGCAATTGCCATGAACACCACCAACCGCCAACAAACAAAAAAACAAAGAGAGCATGCTCTGGTGACGCCAACATGTTAGCCAACGAGAGGCCTGATGCCTGAAAAGTTGGCAAAAACGTACACTTTATGTTCCCATTAGCAGCACAAGCTAACAACATTTAAACTCAGTTCTCAAACACAACCCTGTTAGTACAAGCTCCAACATTGCATCCCAACAAAGGGGATGTTCTTCAGGAAAAATCCACAATCACACGTGGCACGTGAGGGGCCAGGTGCCCTTGGGACAAAAGACTATTACATGATCCTAATGCTCACAACCATAGACGATGGACACCTGCCGCCCACCCAAGTGCATCCATCCAAACCTGCTAACCCCAAAATATGTTAGCGATGGAGGGGACTGAGATTTGGGGATGCTCCCTGTACAGACCAACAAAGACGCATTTACCTACCGGTTGTGAAACATCACCACAAGGGCGAGTTGCTGCAGCTCAGCGGATGTGGCAGCCCGTGGGAGATTATTCATTTTGGTGAGAATTACTGGTAGGCGTAGAGGCATTGTTTCGCCGGACAAAGCGGCCTGCTGGGCGTAGCCCCCTGTTGTGGCCACGCTCCCTGAACGCTTGTCCAGAAGCAGGGGGGCTCTCGGTTCGTTCTTCCATGCTCGGGCTCTGCTGGAAGTCTGTAGCTTTATTTTGGGATCCGACTGGCTGGTATTCAAGATGGCTGCCACCCCTCCGCCTCTCCGCATTCGTGCCATGGCTAGGCCTCCCAGCATCATAACCCCCCCTTCCCCTGTGTGCCCCACCTCCCCTGTGGTACCTTGCATTGGGCTGGCCTTGGCGACGCAGTGCAGGATTAGCCTGCTCCTGTTCAGTCTCACTCTTCTGGTTACCATCTTCCCGTGTCAGGTTCTCCTGTTTGCTGTGTGAGACCTCATCAGCGCCATCACTCATTTTCATCGGTTTACTGCTGGTGTCTTGATGGGTAGTTGTATCAGATCCTTTGGAAATGTTGATCTCAAGCCCACCTCCATGGGACTCCACTGGCCCTTCAACAGCAATCTTGCCGTCTGAGCTGTTCTGAGGATGGGAATTGGCTTTTGGCTTCCAGGTTCTAGAATGTGAAACTACCCCGCTGCTTTTCACATCAGATCTTGGCACGTTCCTGTGATTGGATGAGTTTGAATCCATGATTGGTGTTGCTGATTGATAGACAACGTCATTCTTGCCCTCTCTACCTTTGCTCTCATTTGAGTAGCTACTTGCTTCATTTCTTTGAGCCTTAACATGCTGTCGCCTTTGCCTGTTAGCTGCACTATGTTCTTTTGCACCACCAACAGATAGTGGAACTGTTTGAGCTGGAGCTGAGCTATTCTCAGCAGCAGCATCTGCATTGGATTTTAACTGTGTATCTTGCTTGCCAAGATCAACAGGCTGATTCTGATCGGTGCAGTTCTGAATCTCCTTTGATTCATAAGAGCTGTCTGCTTGCTCAACAGAATCTAGTGCCACCAAAGCTGATTCATTTGGATTCCTCTTGCGCCAAGAAGGATTAGATTTGCCCCCATGTCCTTTGCTAGTTTTCTTGGATTCGGCTGCAACATCTGATTTAGCAGCACCGGGCTTATCTATTGCTTCCTTATCATGACTTGGATTTTGTTGTTGCAGCTCTTTGGACATAGGCTTAGGAACATATCTTTCCATTTCAGCCCTCTTTGCTCTTGTCATATTCTCCCCATCAATGATGGCTTTTCCTGTTGGTTGAGTGAGATCAGCTACTGCTGCATTTGGCATGGCTCCATCAGACTGCTCATTTTGCACTGGTGGCTTAACTGGTGCCCACAAGACACCATCATTCCCATGTGGCTTCTCTACAGGCCAAAGAACATGCTGATGCTTTCCATATTTTCTTGCTTGCTGAGGACTTGGTCGGCTACTTTCTGTACTATTTGTTCCATCTGGTGATTTAACACGCTCCTGATTCATAGGAGCAAGTGAAATTCCACCAACAGTTATACTTCCAACAGTTACAACAGTGCCTTCAGTAGGAACAATAGAGCTATTGATGATAACACCACCAGTATGTGCCTTTGGCTCGGTAGAGACTTTCACTGTATTCTGCTCATTAAAAACCACAGGTGGATGTTTAGAAGTAACTGGAGCATCATCAACCTTTTTCTTACTTCTCAAATGCCGGGTTCCCTTCTTGTTCTGAACTGGGGGATCATCATGTGGTGCAACAACAGCCCTTACTGTGTCGACGGGAACATCAACATTTTTCTTAACATTCCCAGTGGTTATTGAAGCACTTGCCTTCTCGCCAGAAATTTTCTCCTCTGAAACATGTCTTTTCCTGTAGCCTTGCTTAGCCTTCACCACACTGATGTCATGTGACTGTGAGATACTCTTCTGCACAACATGCTCCATGTTACTGGGTGTGTTTCTGACCGAGGATGAGGCGGCATGAGCAACAGGGTCTTCACCATCTGAAGCATGTGATTGTGCAGTAGACTGGGACTGTACATGAACCATAGTATGATTGGGATCATTAAGAGGCAGAATAGTAGTAGGCCTATTAGGCGCAATAACATCACGTGGTTCAGCAATTGAAGTGGCAAGTTTAGCAGTCACATCAAGTCCAGCCTGTTGCTTATCATGTGCATCATTGGTTTCTACTTTTGTATCATTTGGTTTCTTCTGAAGTACTGATCGCCTGTTCAATTCTTCCAACTTCGCGAGCGCTTTTGCTTTTTGGTTCTTTATCCGTTCCTCTTCCTCAGCTTTCAACCTTTTTGCACGTTCTGCAGCCAACTCCTTCATTTTTGCACGCTGAATAGGAAAAACAACAAATATGACACTAGTGAGTAATCAACATTCAAATTCCTAAGAACCATGTTCGACTCACTACCTGACTGCTTTGAGCATTTGATACTGCATAAAGCTTTTTGTTCTACATATTGCAGAAATTCCACAAGCAACAAAAGCAAACAAATGTGTCTTTATTAGCAAAAGCTAGTGTTTTTTTTTTCTCATGATGTGCACCAGCTTTACTGTGATATGAATGCCAAACAGAATCCCCGATGCACATAGACAAGGTAGGAGAACTTAATATAACTTCAAGCAATGGCAATGTTGCAATAGAAAAACAAAATTTTCTAACTGCCTGATTTTCGTATACACAAGACAGTTGAGTTTTCATCAGATCAGAGTATTAAATTTTCGCTGATAATGGCCATTGGTCAATATCCCCCCTAAAGCTAGTTGCAATAAAGAATTTCCAAAAGATTAGAATGATAGCCATAAAAATTGTAAGAATACCACAAGTCTACAACTATATACCTGAGACTCATAATCAAGTGAAGCTGGCATATCATCAGGTACAGTCACAGGTTGCAGCTGCAAAGCACTCTCAGGTTGTTGACCATGTTGAATATTATTCCTCAGATCAGCTACTGGTAATGAATTAGTTGTGGAACTTTCTCCCCGTCCATGACTTCTAGCTGGCCTATCTTTAGAAGGACCATGGTAACTGTTTCTTGAAGAATCACCTCTCCTATGTACATGATCGTTAATTGGATCACCAAGCTTTTCAGCTTTGCTAAATTCAGTTAACTGTGAATGTGCCGGTCCAAGAATTTTACCCTCGATGGGCACATTTGGTAGTCTCTGCACCACAGGAGAAATACGGGAAACAGAAACCGCCTGGTCAGATGCACAAACCATACCAGTGGATGAAACATCAGTGCTTTTTGGATGCTTCTTGAATTCCTTGGATGAAGCTGGTTCTGGGAGATTACGTGCATCAACATTTCTGGCTTTGTTGTTCAAACTCTCAATTTTCTCTATTAAAGCTGCATTCTTCTTAATGACAGGTTGTTGATCAAGTGCAATTGAGCTATCCTCCTTGAACTTCTTGCGCAGAGTGCCATCAACAGTTTCTTGGTGATGGGAATGTGCATTTTCATAAACAGATAAATGTTCTGTACCAACCGGACCTCTCTGGTTAGGCACCGATTTTGTAAGTACCCTGGTTCTTTCAGTTTCACCAAAGGTGTCCCTTGTATCTGTCCTCATGTTCATATCAGTCTGGTTTCCATCAGGATGTGGAAGAAGTGGCGGTGCTGGCTGCACATTCCTTTCAAATTCACGGGAACCTCCTAGGCGATCTGGATTATCATGCAAACTCCCAGGCTGTCCTCGACGAAACACATGTACTTTATCAGATTCCATCTGCTCCCTTGGAACCGTTTCATGTTTGCCTGGTCTGTTCTGAGGATGTCCGGGGTGAAACCTGTCATTCTGATTTGGGAACTGATTTAATATTCCAGGTTGGTGAGGACCTCCAATAAAATGAGGATCTCTAACATTGGCATTATTGAAATTTGGTCGAGGGCCATAATATCCATCATAAGGTACTGGACCCTGATAAACTGGCCTGACTGGAATAACAGGCTGATTCATAATATAGGAATTAGGAGCCATAGGATGATACACATCTCCACTTTTAGTGTGGTATCCACCATGCCCAGGGCCCTGCCTTGCTGCAGCTTCGGAGTTGGGTGGGAACTGACCATAATAACCAAATGGTTCAACAGGGAAACCACCAGGGGGACCAACAGGTCTGTATGGCCCACCTGGCACTGGTCCTCTATGCCACATTCCCTCAGGTGGGTGACCAGGAGGTGCACGCCATGAATCAAACTGCGGAGGCGGCATAGGAAAATTTGGTGGATATGGCTGTGGTTGCAGGCCTTCATTTGATACACTTGTGGCGGGGACAGGAGCACTTCCAGTGTGTGCATGCTGCTCTGTCTTCATGATATCAACAGGGTGATTATTGGATGGCGAGATTACTTCACCAGTTCCTAGCACACAAGATATTTCCCATTACTAGGTAAGGCAATACGTATCCAACAGTAGTTGATGCTATCAACCTATGTTGTAAAGATGAAATATATTATACCAGTTGTTAGGCTCTTCACTTGTTCACCTTGCGACGCCTCTTTACCCGAACTAGAAGTTGGGCGCCCTTTCAAACTATGGCCTGGAATAAAAAAGTCGTGTAAAGAGAACTCTTCTTATACACAAACTAAGTAGATGAAACTGCCATTTGTAGACTCAAAAAAATACAAACAAAAAACAAATTTTGTTTGATCAACACTAGCATTTATATCTAGCACATGTGTAGATATTGAAGACAGCACAGAATTTGACATGCTAAACATAAAAACCTATAAAACCAAAGAAATAATTTGGCAGGAGCAAAAAACTTGAAAACATAAAAACTGCAGAGCACATTTTATATTGCATATAGTTACCTCGTTGACTGTTTGCTTCAGAGCCAAGCGTTGGGAAATCACCAGTACTTAGTGTGAACCCAGGCCCATGTGATGAAGATCCCTACACAGTTAAAAAATATATATGAACTGAATGATGTATTGAATCCTGATCTAGACTCAGTTCTAGGTCTGCAGCATTACCGATCTATCAATAGTCCTTATCGATGCTTTCACATTGTCTGAAGCATTATCCGCAAATCGAGAAAGTTGTGAACTTCCGGGTCTTGTTTCCGCACTTCGGGGACGATTTGAGGCCATTGGTAGATGAGGTGATGGAAATGTGCCTGATGCTGAAGATGGGCGAGAATTTGGACCCCAAGCATTGGGTGAACCAAGTGATTCACTTCCAGCTGTTGATGGCCTTGAGCCTCCACCAGAGGAGGGCCGGCCATTGAAGTGACTAGATGAACTGGAACTTCCATCATTCTTGGTAGACAGAATTGACGAGGAACCCCATGCGTTTGGTGTTGTAGATGGTGCTTTGCTGCCCCAGGTGAGGGTGCCCCTAACATTGAAACAAGAGTCTCATGACACAGTAATTATGGGAGAACATCGAGACCATCCTAAAACTTAAAATGAGCAGCTAGGAAACAAGGATGCATACTTACTTTGGAACAAGTTCCAGATTGGGATCAAGACCATTGTTTTCCAACCTAAATTAAAAAAAACAAATCAATCCACATATAGAAAAAAAAGCCTCTTAACAATTTGCTATTAATAACCTAGGAAAATTATTACCTCTGACTTGGTAAATTAATTGGTTTTGGGACTTTTCCCAGAACAGTCATACCAGATTTCCTTGCAGGAGTAGCACCCCATCTGAAGGAAGCCATAGGGAATTTGATTATGAAAGTACAAAGACAAATGTTGGCAATCAGTACAACGAAAAATGTACCCATACAAATTACAAATATGAGATATCCCACTAAATAACATCACAAAACAAGGCAGTTCATAATATGGACACAATATTAATCAGCAGGTGCAACAGAAGAATTGTTACAGGTGGGACAAAATACAGGAAGCAAAATTATGTTCAGAAGCTTTTGAGATAACTAGCACAGTGCTAGTTCTGAATGGGCCAAGATACTGTGCCTTATCACCTCAATTTGTAATGTGTACACGCAATTGCGCAACAAACTTTCGTATGTTATTGTGAAATCATTAATTAGGGATTCTCAACCTAAATATTGCTTCCTCTGATCACAAATGTAAGTCCATTTACGTCTGTCCTAAGTCCGCCTTTTCAGCTTTTACTAGCAATATCTATAAAGATATATTATCTTAATGAGGAGATATATATTATTTTTCACTATATGAAGTATGAACCTACTAGTTTCGATCTTGTGTTGAAAATTTTGATATTGACGGTTGAGATAAGAATAGACAAACCTAGAAGAACTTATTGTGACCGGAGGAAGTACAAGTAGAGCATCACAGCTTTTTACGAAGCCCACCGTAAAATCACAAATAGGTTACACAGAAAAGTTGCAAAAAAAACAAAAAAAAAAACAAGAAGGCCTGATTCAAACATGGCAAAAGGTAAGCAAGCTCACTCACAGCGCAGAGCATAAAATCACAGCATCATTAACAGCCTCTGGTGTTGTCCCCGCAAATGGACTACCGGACACATCCAATGTCCAAACCGACAAAACCTCCATATAATTATCACCAATAAAACACTTAGGCGCCCGCATGATGACACAAGTGCCACACCAGCTGAACTTTGTAGCTCCATTGAGCCAATCAGCAGCTCAATGTCAAACCCAACCATCCAAAAGCTAGCATCTATACCTCCAAAATCAATTGAAACAGAGGCTGCTGCTCTCACGCCCCCACCGCCCCACACCAAACAGATGCTAATTTTCTATTTTTTTTAAAGAAAAAAAAATCACACGTACCAATGCACAGGCACTACACGATCAAACCAGAATTGCGAACGGAAAGTTCAATAGAATAATTGTATCGTGTGGGAGCATAGGATGGAGATCACGAACCTCCTGTCCGTGGTGAGCAGGCTCGAGGCCATGGTCCCTCTTCCCCGCGAAGAAGCTCCCCCGCGGAAAACGCCTCTCTAATTCCCCGGTGCTGAATCGAGCGGAACCAACTGCGGAGCGCGACCGAGGCCACAAGGCCGCGGGAGATCGAGATCTCTGGGGCCGCCTCCCAGGAGCCGCGGGGAGAGAGAGAGAGAGAGAGAGGGGGGGGGGGGGGGGGGGGGGGGGGGGGGGGGGGGCGGGGGGGGGCGCCGAAACCCTAGGGGGTCGAACGGAGGAAGCGATCAGCGCGGGAAGCGGTCCGCTCGGATCAGCAGCGCACGGCGCGAAGGCGGGTGCCAGAGCAGGTAGGGGGGGTAAACGGGGCCCTTGTCGCCCTGCCGTCCGGCGAGCGGCGGCGGCGGCGGAGGAGGATGACAGGTGGGGCCCGCTCGTCAGCGTTGGAGGCGGGATGCCGAGGCGACGGCGGGGGGGGGGGGGGGGGGGGGGGGGAGGGAAGAGAGAAGGTTGGGGAGGCGTTCGTGAGAGCGATAATAATAAATAAAGGGTCGGAGAGGACGGACGCGTGGCGTGGCGGGAGTGGATGCGGGGACGGGAGCCCGTGCGCTCCCGTGGCCCCCAGATGTCAGGGAAAGGCACGTGGCGGCGTGGCGGAACGGGACCGGAGGAGATGCGTGGGATGGTGTGGCTGCAGGGAGCATAGGATCCGTGTCGGGCTTGAGATGGTTTGTTTGGGTGCTTGGATTTGGCTGGTCACATCTGATCCCATGATTTGGACGTTCCGTGCGACGCAAGGATATACAGGAGGCGACAGTTTAATAAATGTTTAATACTCCTTCCATTTCAAGCTTGCTGCTGGCAAATAACGACACAGAACACCGTTCCCCTTTATATTGCTGTTCATTTTTTAAATGGATTAAATGCTCCTGAACTAACATGTTGGTCTGATTTTGACCCCTAACTACAAAACCGTAAGTCCAGCAACTCCGACTTTTAAAACCGTTCGCTTTTAGCACCTGGGCACGGTTGAGGCTGTGTTGCGCTAACGTGCACCTGGTTTTGACCCGCCGAGTGTAGGTCAAAACAGGAGCCCACCCACTCAGCTCCCTCTCTCCCGAACCCTAGCCGTCGCAGTCGTCTCCTTTGCTGTCGCCGCCTCCTCCACCTCCACCATCGTCACCATGATCGCACCCTCTCCTCTGGCGTCTCCGCATCCACGGACTCCCAGATGATGGGCGACTACATAAATTATGAACATAATAACATTAAATTTATAGGAATATATGGTTAGTACTTATCAAGCAAAACAAAAATGAAAGATCGTGATAATTCAAAAAAAATAGCACATGGTCAACTTACAAAAGTCGTTACACATCCACAAGTAGACTGGGGTCTGTGTTTGGATCCCATGGTGTGAATTTTAGCCACTAAACTTAAGCTCACTTTAGCTTTTAAGGCTCAAATAGAAGGTTTAAAGTGTTATCCGAAGTTTAGCCAACCTTATCAAAACTTTTGACCACACAAGTGAGGTAAAGCGGTCAAGTTTTAGTGTTTAACTTTAGTTAACTAAACTTTAGATCAGAAAAATCCAAGCAGACTCTAGAAATTGCTATTTTTCACATATCTCTTTTGTTCCAATTTTTGTTAGGCAGCTGATCTCAATCGTTGGATTCCGATCTGACAACTAACCCATCTTGGCTAGCTAAGACCGTCTCCAACAACCGTTACTGAAAATACAAGACCCATTCACGTTTGGGTAACGCTACAGGCAAAGGGTTCAATACCCATTTTTAGTCTTCTTCAACAAAAAAACCCAAAAGAGAACCATTTCTGCAAATGGATCTTCATGAGAGAGGATACTCATCTTTGAGTTATACCTCCCTTGATACCTAAAATGGGTCTTCTATATAAGTAATCTGTTGGATGCTATAGGTATTATGTTGGAGACCTATTTTGAGTTTAGGTTTCCTGATGGGTCTCCTATTGGAGACAGCCTAATGCCTCGTAAATCCGTAGACCTCTATACTTCACCTTGGCTAGCTAATCACGTGAGGCAAAATCACCACGGGAACTGCAACATAGCCTAGCAAAGATTATTGTACTTGTTCAACTCTTTTGTCACATCGCCGCACCCCATCTATTCCATAAGCACTATTTCAAGAACAATAAACCTAAAACTATAAACTCAATCGTCTTTTGTTGTATAAATCAATTTGGAACTATATATTTTCACCTTTTTATGTCTAGAACTGATGATCAGAAAGATCATACCTCTTTTCTCCAAAGACATGGTTTAAACTCCTCTAGTCTTGATATCTCAATCCAGCTAATGATATTGATGTTTTGTTTGTCAAGTGGATCCGTGAGCTTATTACAGACCTCACAATGTTGGCATTGCCAGGCGAGAGATTTGTGCCTTTACATCAACAATTTGATATATTTTCCGTAACATAGCCAATACAAATACTACTACTGTTATACTCTCAATTTTCTCATCAACAAATTGCAAAAGTACATTCTTAGGCCATTCTTAGTGGAAAGTTTCATAACGTTGTTTTCAAGATGCAATAAAATATGGATAAAACAATCACTCTCAATGAATTTTGTTTCATAGAATAGACATTTAATTTGATGACTCATATAGTTGAGCCAATAGAGTTTTCATCCCCACGAAACATAATTTTTCTCATTTTAAAACGTTGCCATATTATAATAAAAAAAGTTATATGGCAACCTTTTTTTTTAGAAACATATGGCTACCTATTAGATGCAAGAAAAACTATGATAAAACTTTCACCAAGACTAGCTTTAGATCCTCACAAAATCACTACAGGTATTTCCCCTAAAAAGAAGATAAAAAATGGCGCGGTGGCCCATGAGAGTAGTACTTTATCGGAGGCAGTAACGAAGTTGACTGGGCTGTAAGGCCCTTCGCCGATGTGTAGGAAGGGAGTTGTTTGGGCCGTAGCCCTTCCCTTAGCCAGGCTCGTCTACCTACTGCTCGTAACAGCTGCCGTCTGCTCGCCTGCTCCTTTTTAAATAGAGTGCCCGGTGCTCTGCTCACCCGAGCTGGGAGCTGCCGACTGCCGAGCATGCACTAGAGGCCGGACGAGCCACGGAGCCAAGGAGATGTCGCAGTCGCAGCGGGCACCGAGCTCGCCGTGCGACGCCACGTGGAGCCTCGCCGGAGGTGGCGGCGGCGTCCCCAGGAGGCACGCCCGGTCGCAGTCTCCGGTGCGCGGGCGGTCCGCCTCCGCCAGATGGCGGTGGTCCTCGACCTCGATGACGGACGACGGCGACAACGCTGACGACGAATGCGGCGTGGTGGTGGTGCCGACGAGGGGCACCGAGACGCCCGCCACGCGCGCCCGGATGCCGGGTCTGTCCCGGTGCGCGTCCTTTGAGGCGCGGGCGAGGATCGGCGCGGCCTCGCCGGGCACCGCGCGGCGCGTGGCCGTGCGGCTCTACGACAGCCTCCGCCGCCACGGGCTGCGCCAGGAGGCCGACCGCGCGTTCCGCGACGCCGCCGTTGCCAACGACGACGCGCCGGCGGCGGACGGTGGTGGCGGAGCGGCGGCGGAGCGGGAGCTGACGGGGATGGCGTGCCTGCTCAAGGACGGCTTCGTCGGCTACCTCAGGGAGCTTGCCAAGATCACCCCACCTGTTCCTAAGCAGGTAATTAAACGTATACGTAGTATATATGTCAGGGCGTTCATGCATGGCTGCAGTTTTGATATCATGCGTTGGATTAGTATTCAGAAAACAAACACAGCAACAGCTTGAGATGCTATCACAACAAGCAAAAAACATTAAGGATTGGAAAAACCTTTACCATCACATTTGGGTAATTGGCTAGGGCGCAAACAAAAAGACAAATCTCTCATTGATAGGTTGATGATCCGAAGTGTAGAACAGAGCATAGCTAAAGCAAATTTGAGTGGGATGCGCTCGACTTAGGGGTGCATAGATACATTACTTCTCGACACATGAAAAGAATATTGGGACAGTACACATCGGGTACAAATTGTAAATTGTTTAAGGTTTGTCCTGTGCCAAACTTCATCAAATTTATAAAAATATATTAAAATCTACGATACCAAATAAATAAAACCGAACACGATGTTATAGATGTATGTGCATTTTTCCTATAAACTTAAATCAAAATTGATGCTTGAAGTTTGACTTAAAACAAAAACTAAAGAGTCTGTATACTGAAAACTCGGGTGATTTACACCCTCCTATCACCCGAGTGACAGAACAACTTAAATCACTTGAATTTACCAAACAAAACAAATTGAGTGTTTCAAGGTGTTCTGTCACTCGATTCCCATAACCACGAGATCAAAATCCAACGAACCAAATAAAAGAAAAAAAATAGAGCGAAAAACAAAGAAAAAAAATACAAATTAATTAGATCAGTTGTATGAAATGCAAATTAGAAGAAAATCAAAGCAAAAAAACAAAGAAAAAAGACAGATTAAACAGACCAGTTCTATGAAAGGCAAATTAGAAGAAGATCAAAGCAAAAAACAAAGAAAAAAGACAGATTTAATAGATCAGTTCTATGAAAAACAAATTAGAAGAAGATCAAAGCAATAAAACATTAAGACAAAAAAAGAGCCAAAAACAAAGATCACAGAACTGTTCAAGTAATCCAAATCACCATTCTCATTTATAAAATCAATTTACACCAATTAAACATAGAACTTACACCTAAATAGTAATAGTAAAATATGCTACAATGAGATGTAATCTGTAACTACTTCCCAAGGAATGAATTTGTATAAAGTTGCCGGCAGCGGATGGGTGGGGAGGCAGAAGTAAGCAGGGGCGCGCGCCGGCGCGCGCGTGGCAGCTCGGACGCTCGGTGCCCGGTCAACGGTGACGCCGGGACGACAAGGCCGAGGGGCACGCCAGGGTGCAGGGTCGCAGGCGTGGCGGGGTGCGGTGGCGCGGGCGCTGGGGTGGGGTCGGAGGCAAGGAAGAAAGAGAAGGTCGCCGGGGCAGGGTCGGAGGCAAGAAAGAAAGAGAAGGACGCGAGAAGAAAGCTGCGAGGAGTATACTGGAGTAGTCGTGTGATGGAACGTGAGCTATTCAGTGCGTGAGCTGGGATGCGCCTTATCCAGCTGCATGCGGCGGGGAAGAGTGTGCACGCACAGGCGCTTCGTCTATCATCAAGTCCGTTGACATAAGCAGATGGACGGCCAGAAAATCGAGTGACGGACGCGCCAGAAACGCTCGAGTGAGCTACAGATTTACCGAAACTAAAATGACTTAGATAGTTTGGAAAGGAGAGAGCAATATGTTCAACATTTCAAGGTAAGCACTTCTTTGGTTCGTCCCATTCTTAAATCAATAACTGTGGATGTGAGAAATGTCCCATCGCCGTTCATCATCATTTGCACCATAATACTTCACAAAAAGTTGATCACGCTAGCTGGAGTTCGAACAAATTAAAGCAGAAGCAAATGTAGTTTTGAAACGTCAGGACAATGTAGTTTTAGTTCATTGGTTTCAATTTCAATAATCTTGTCTTTGAAAAAACATTCAATAATCTTCGTGCCTTTAAAAAATACCAACCATTTTAACTGAGAACACTTTGGATCTTCAAATGTGCTTTAACTTGAGGACTAAACTTGTCCTTTTTTTCAAATGAAACGAATTGTAACTACTATATATATACATATCTTCTGTGCAGCCAGCCATTGCACAAACAGGTTGGCTTGCATACATAGACTGTCATCAGTTCTACACAAGCTTATATATAATATATACTATGAACAAAATTAGTATAACTAGATACAGTGGTTTAAAAGGTGCTTTCTTGGCATGTAGTGTGTGACAGAGACCAAAAATAGAACAATAATAACATCAGCCTACAAGTTGAGACAATTAGCAGCGAGCTTTAGGTTTGACTAACCATATCTTATTATTACAGACATTAGGTCATTCACGTTGAGGATACAGGAATTCTCACCACGTGGAACAAAATGATCCAATGACCGTGTCAAATTAATATAGTTGAACGAAACATTAATAACGAGTTGAAGCAACGAGAAGCATCCACATGATCATCTGATTTGCTAACTATGATGATACCTCCGGATCAAGTGGGGTTACAAGTTGAACATAATAATTAATAATATATATGTCCCGTATACATCTAAGCCGGCTTCTCAATAAATGAACAGTCTTCATGCTTGTCAATAAACAGAAACATGAGTACACAGAACCGCTACCTTATATAAAAAAAAGAATTTGTAGACAAGTCTCAAAGCAATGAAAAGGATTTGCAGCCACAGATACCACTGAGTAGTACCGTATCAAATGTATCAATACCGTTACCGTATGGTAACTAATGCAATTTAAGTTGAGCATCTGAGAATGGCTAATTGGACAAGGTCACAAGGAGTCTAAATATGTAATTGTACGATTTTTTTCAACAGCAGTGATCTAACCATTTATAGTAATTATAAATGAAAAGGACAAGGCCTAGGCTTAAAACTATGCAACTGAATACAACATTAGTACCCGTTCCAAAAAAAAAAAACATTAGTACAATGTGGTACTATATTAGACAGCGTCAATATGAATTGAAATAAAACTCATACTTGGTACTGCAGGTCGTTAATGTTAGGTATTGTGTTCTCATATACAAATTTAGGTATTACGTTCTAAAAAATATATGAATTTAGGTATTAAGTTAAACAGAGTTAGTACAATGTGGTACTGCAGGTCGTCAAATTCTGTGGGATAACATACCTGGCGAAGATCGAGACAGCTACCTTCAGATATGAAACCTTTGGCAACAAGCTGCTTGAGTACTTTGTGCAACCAATAAGAAGCCTGTCCCTGAGCAAGCGATCAGCAGAGCTTCAAATCTTGAAGGGAATTGATGGCTACATCATGCCGGGTTCTATGACTCTGGTCCTTGGTCCGCCTGGTAATCAACCTTGTTCAATTCAAGCATGCACAGTGTTTTCCTACGTTCAAATTTCAGAATAAGTATTATTTTGATCACTAGAATTTTAAGATAAGTACAAAAATGTTCCTTGTCATTGGAGAGGATCAAAATTCCCCCTAAATTTAAAACTATAGGGATCTTAATTTGTGTGTAACTCAAACCTTGTAAAACCAAACACAACCACTTTCCCCTCAAAGTAAACCAGTATTTATATGAGCATTTTATCACTTACTGTTACCAGTCTCTGCCACGTGCAGGCAGTGGAAAGAGCACCTTGCTGAAGATACTTGCCGGTAGAGCCGATCCAGGCCAAGATTCTGGGCTGTCAGGCATAGTCAACTACAATGAAAAGACAGCATCGGAAGTTCGAAAGAGTCGATTAATTGCCTATGTCTGTGGACAGCTCAACATGTAAGACAACTAGAGAAGATATAGATTGCAAGATTGTAATACCCAGCAAAAACAGCCTCATCTAAATGATATGAGCTTAGGTTATCACTAGAAACTGAAATCAAGCTCTCTAACAAACTGTTCCTTTCCTTTGGGCAAAATTGGGAGAAGACATGGAAACCAAAAGGTTATAACAATATTTAGTGATGAAAGTACACAAAAAACCCTCTTCAGACATTTACTTGAGATGGGTTAGTTACAGGAAAAAAGTAACAAAGAACTTAGGTCTAGCTATGTTATGACAGGTTTATTTGCGAAGAGAACAAAAAGGGATAAAAGTTAAATTTGTACATCTGCCACATATTCTTGCTTTCGTAGTCTCTCATTCTGTTACTTTCAAGAACAGCATCCTTAACTCTGGTTTCTATCCCAGGCACATCCCCTTCCTCTCAGTCCGAGAAACTCTCGAGTTCGCAAGGGACTGCATGCAGGTTCTCCGGCCTGAGAATTTTACTCCACAGATGCGAAAGTTCTTTGCCTACGCGCTTGTAGAAGGACAGGATCCTTTCCTTGAATATGTCATGCAGATTCTTGACCTGAAGAAAATAGAGAATTGCCTTGTTAGTGGGATATCAGATACTGCCAGGGATAAACTGACAATAGCTGAACTTGCACTAGGGACCTACACAGTTATGGTCTATGACCAGCCATTGACAGGCTCAGACCTGGCAATGACCTATGATTTGGTCAATACTATCAGGACTGTCTGTAGAATCCAACAATCATCTGCAGTCATGGCCCTCAATCACCTCTCGCAAGAAGCATTTGATCTCTTTGACAGGATCATCCTACTGGGAGAAGGGCATGTGCTGTACCAAGGGCCAAGACAGGACGCAGTCACATACTTTGCTCAACTAGGGTAACTAGCTACACATGTTCTTCTCAAATATTCAGGTGAATTTGTTGACAATACACATTTAATAAAAAAAAATTGCTATTAGGTATATGAAGCCATCGCATGTCGAATCCTGGGAGTTTCTTCAAGATATTGCTGCTGAAAATGGAATGCAGTACCTATTACCAAGGTTAACTCCTAGAGGTTTGGTGGAGCTTGTGGAATGCTACTATTCATCTGACCATTACTTGGATATCGTAAGGGTCATTGGAAAGAACAAGGAGTTCAGTACATACTGGGTTGAGAGTGAGCCAGGAATCGGCTTATCCTTGAAAGAAGCAAGCACCTTAAACTCAAATGCAGAACATCAAGAAATGGGTCAGTTTTTTTGGTCAAGTTGCCATACAGTGTACAACTAACTATTTGTATATACATTGAGATTAACACTGTATTAACGATCTCATTTTTACATTCAGAAATAGTTGTGGCAAAGCTTCTGAACAAATCTGGATCTGCTACTGGGGCTGAAAGTACAGGGAACATCCAAGTAGGCGATGTGGTAACAGGAATTTCCATAAACGAAGAGCCAATGCAGTATCTAGCGACTGGGCCAATATTTGACCAACAGCAACATCTAGATCAAGTTTTCTCCAGTCTACTTCATGCCCGAGGACATATCCGCCTTCAACTTGAACGATCTGACCATAAGGCAAGTGAAACTATTAACGTTTTCTTCAGACCTTATTCTTCTGATTATCAGTGGTAAATCATAAGTTGATTGGGTTTCAAAATTTTGTCACGATGAACTTGAAGATTTATTCAATAATTCAATACTGAAGTATTTCACATTTGATAAATAAAAAAACCATAGAGCAATGAGGATGAATTACGACGGGAGCAATTTAAGAGGCCATATGTGCAACCATGGTGGAAATCAACAAGAACCCTGATCAAGAGGCAGCTTAGGATCTTGAAACAACTTCAAATGTTGAGCTCACTCAGAATCATCCAGGTTTGCCAATTATTATTAAACAAACATGGCAGATGAGTCGGCTCCTTGGTTTATCATGATAGGATAAGGTACATTACTAAAGTTCTTTTTTCAGGCATGCATTCTTGGTATATTTGCAGGGACACTGTTCTACAAGCTTGGTGGCCAGTATAATCTTCAACACATGAACTCTGTGAGAGCTCTAGGATTTGTAAACAGCATGAGCATTTTGCTCATAGATATGCCTCAGCTACCTCTATATATGCTTCAGAGACCCACATTCTATAAACATAGGGACCAAAGATTTTTCAGGACATCCTCTTATGTTGTAGCTCATTGCATTAGTAATCTACCCCAGGCTTTTACTGAGGTAATCTCATCCTTCAACTTTTTGTCACCAATAGTAAACATCTGCACATATATGCAGTCTAAATGGTACTTGATCCTAAACATAACCAGCATATTACTTTCTAGCTTCACCACTATGACAACAAAGGTTGTATAATGCAAACATATTATGTGTAATGCAGGCACTCCTTTATTCAGTTTGTGTGTATTTTCTAGCGGGTCTGACATTGGAAAACAATGGAGTAGTGTTCCTCGACTACTTAGTTCTGATGTTTCTCGTGGCTTACTTTGGATCATCATTCTTCTTCTTTCTGAGTGCAATGGCACCCATTCATGAAGCAGCAAATGCTTTGGCAGGTAACTAGTTTTTCCCTATCTTTGTAACTTTAAGTATGAGAAGACAGCATTACAAAACTTTGGTTAGCCTGGATTAAATTCTGTAGTTCTATCAAAATTAACATGTAGATTTCATCTGATATACTGTTTCGAACTGCTACCTGCATGCAGGCCTCATAGTCTCCATTTTCCTTCTGTTCAGTGGATTTGTGATTTACCCATCTAACATCCCTCAATACTGGAAGTGGCTATTACACATCAATCCAATTCGTTGGGCCAATATGTCCTTCTGCGACCGACAGTTCTCATATGGTTACAAAGACTTCTGCAACAAATATCTAAACCAACTTACTTTCTGCAAGGACAATCCAGAGATGGCTACTGGCAAGGCCTACTTAATCTATGCTGAACTGTTGACAGGTGTTTCAGGAAAGCCTTGGGTCCCTTATATAATTCTAATTGGTTGGACGCTACTCGCTCTGTTAATGGCATTGATATTCCTAAATAAGATAGAGTTTTCACAAATCAGTCAATCTGTGCCACAGATTAAAAAAAGGAAGCTTTCAAAGAATTTTTTGTATGATGTGGAGATTTATTCAAGTTCAACTGACAGTTGTATAGAAGCTTCTATTGAGTCAGGAAGATACAAGTTTCTGGAGTCACCAAAGTTAGCATCTAGTTCAACAACAATATTTTCTGAGGATGAGAATGCGAGTGTCAGGAGCTGGAAGGAAGAATTTAGAGTTAAAATTGATTCAGAACAGTTGACAATACCAGTCACACTGATGACTTTATCATTCTTGGAACTATCATTTGTCAGGTAATTTTCCAATTAATTCTGCTGCAATTCTACACTAGCGTACTGTTTTATAAAGTGTGCACCTGAAAGTTAGCAAAATATTATTCAGAGTAGAACATATTATGAAGTGACACAAATGGAACTAACAAATTACAAAAATAATACATGATTAAATGCAAATTCATGATGACAGAGACAAGGCCAATAAAGTTTTAAAAAACAAAATGTACTTTAATTCCTTATCACATGCAGTATGACAAGGCTTTCCGGTGACAGGTGTGGAAAGGTAACAAAGGAAGAAGCTATAGATTTTGAGAATGTCAGTGGTTGTGCAAGACCAGGAATTATGCTAGCTCTTGTAGGGGGTGCTAATGGAAGTGTAGCTACACTGCTAAAGTGCCTTTCAGGTAGGACACCTCTAGGTGGTAGTTTTACTGGAGATATCCGAGTCAATGGCACCAAACCCTCTGCTGATTTCTCAAGAAGAGTGGGCTATGCTGAGCGGCTTGATGCACATCAACCTTACCTCACCATACGTGAGTCACTTCAATTCAGTGCCAGCCTTAGATTAACAAATCGCATAAGCAAAGCAAGAAGGCATATGCATGTTCAGTTAGTTCTTGACCAGCTGGGCTTGCAGTATTATGCCAATAACTTGGTTGGTTCCCTGAGAGATGGGACTGGGAAAACATTTGAAGTAGCAAAGAAGCTCACAATTGCAGTTGAACTTGCAGCAAACCCAAGTATTCTATTCCTTGAGGAGCCTCTTTCAGGTCTTGATTCATCTGGTACCTCAGCAATCTTGAGCATCTTATCACAATTACCAGTTTGCGGTCAATCGGTCATCGCAACATTTAACTATCCCAACACCCGTGCACTTTCACACTTCCATCAAGTCATCATCCTAACTCAAGAAGGCCGTCAAGCTTACTTTGGCCCAGTAGGACTCAATTGCCATGAAATACTTGGATACTTTACCATGATCCCAAGGGTTCCTCACTACCTTCAGACACAGAATCCTATAAGTTTTGTTATGGGTGTAACTGGACTTGGAATTCCAAGAAAAAAACTTGCAGTGACAGATTTTGCAGACGAGTTTCAGAACAGTCATTTGTATGAGGTGGCCATGAAGGTCATTAACACTGCTATGAAGAACAACAAACATGGAAATGAAAAGGACCATAACATGAGATCCATTAGTTACAACTATCCAGTGTCATTTATAAGGCAAATAGGGTTGGTTTTGTTAAGGACACAGAGGTTCTTATGGAGGAATGTCAACTACACTTACAGCAGGTTTACTGGCTGTGTGATGATTGGATTACTGATGGGCTCACTCTATTTTAAGATTAAGTACGAAGACACATATGAGGTGACTTCTAGATCACTGTACATCTACATGCAAACTATACTCATCGGGGTTATATCCGCTAACAATGTGATTCCTCAAATTGGCACTGACAAGCTTGCCTACTTCCGTGAAATGAGGTCCAAGATGTACCTTCCAATAATCTATCCTGTGTCATGGGTGATCAGTGAAATTCCCTACTTCCTCATAGCAACATTGGCATTCGTGGGCATTGGCAATGGCATGGCAGGGATAGCAACCCAGACAGCCGCCGATTTCTTGGCCTACTGGTCAGTTCTCTTCCTTTTCACACTCTGTATGACCTACTTTGGCATGATGATTACATTCCTGGCTCCGAGCCCGATCCTCGCCGCCTTCCTCGTCTCCATAATCACATCGCTGTGGATCTCTGCCTCTGGTGTGGTGGTCCTCTTCTCCGATATCAGGTTCTACAAGTGGATGTACTGGACGAACCCGTTTCAGTATGCGATGAGTGTGCTGACAGTGATAAGTTTCTACTGTGACACATCCCAGTGCGAGAGACAGTGCCAGTGCCCACAGCTCCCTGATGGCTCATATGTGTGGGAAAGGATAGCAAGCATACGATCCTTGAGTGAAAAGAGGATAAGCACCGATGTGGTAACCTTAGCAGGGATGAGCATTATGTTTGCTGTGTTCGCTTTCCTCTTCTTCACCGTGCTGAAGCACAACTCAGCACATGCCCATTGAGAGTCACACACAGATCAGATTTGTGTTCTGCCATTGAATAAGTGTTCTAATTCATCAGTCATGACAGGAAGTCAGATTTGTGTTTCAATTGTATTCTGGTCCATGGCAGTGACAGAATTGGACTTGCATTTCCAAATGTTCCTGTTCATCACATTGTGTAGAGTACTGTAACTTGAAAGCAGTATTATCTTCGAGATGTACTACTTTTGTTTTTAAATATGTACATGATGAGATGCTACTATATTTGACATTTCGACACATGGCAAGAATTCTCTATGTACCGCAAAATATTTACTTCCACTATCATTTCCAGAGGACAAGGTTATTTATGTCTTGCATAGCAGTGCCAAGCTACTCTACTAGACATGTAATGCAAGCACATAAAACACGCTGAAATCAAACATCCTAGCAAGAAAACATCTGGGGAGCAAGGACAAGAGACGAACCAATTGCAGCTGCAGAGAACCCTTCCTTGTTCATCACATTGCCTTCCTTGTCTCCCACCGCGGCAGCGTTCCAGACCCCAGCAACCGGACGCCGCCTGCCAAGCGGCCCAGGCGCGCTGCTGGCTGCCGCGCCAGGCAAGGTTCCCAGCCGCCCAGCGCCCGCGCCTGGCACGCAGCGCAGGTGTAGACGCGCGTGGCTATGGGTGGTATGGTTTGGGGATTCCGGGCCGGGGATCGCCGCCCACGTTTTGCCGTCGCAGTTGCTACTACTAGGGGGGCATGGAGCATGGATGATGGAACTGGCCCGGGCGGGCCGAAAGCGGAACCACTCGAATACGCCAACCAATAGCCAAGGCCTTACTGCTCGGTTATTTTTGCACGACGTAGCCCACTCCCTCCACGGAGGCACAGTCGCTCGAGCGCAAAGAGGCCAGCCGCCGCCGCCCCGCCGCCGGGAGATCCGCAGGTATTCCACTCTCAATTCCTGAAGTCAGAACCTAATCACCATTGCTGCTGCTCCGCTCCCCCTTGTTGGCCTGGTTCCATTGGCGTTAGAGGAGGGGAAAGGTTTTTCCTTCTTTCTTGGCACCGGCTCCTTCGCAGTTCGCGGACTTGGGGCGCGGCTGGGGAGCCCGTTGCGCCGGCTGCTGCGGTTGTTCTCGCTTCTTCCTTCAGGTTTGGGAGTGCAGGGAGAGGAGGGGGGAGGCGGGCTGGGGACAGGCAGGGACGGTTGCGCTCACGAGGTATTCGTGGAAATGTCAAATGCCACAGCCAGCTAGTTCGTGTGGCGGTGCTGCCTCTAGTACTTCGGTTTCACTTGGGAATTGGAATGGAACTGTTGTTGTTGTTGATCGCAGGTTTCTCTTGGGACGACTTGCATTGATCAATACAATGGTCAATGGACTACCTCTGATAATCTTTTTGTATTAGTTTTACAAATGCATTGGATCACCCAGTATAACATGGTCTATCTCTGGCCCTACAATGGTTATTTCGAAATTTGAAGAGCATCCCTCGATACAGTAACAGCCGTGCTTGATTATTCTTTGCTATCCAGTCCTTGTCTTGGAAACACTAATAATTATTTTTTTATTGCCTGCCCTTCCACTCTTTCCCTTTTCTCCTGAATTTTCGGTTCAGCATGTTCAGTGTCAATGTCAACAGTTTGTCACAAATTAAGGAAAGGAGGCATATTCTTGAAAGAGCCTTCCCCTTTTCTCCTGAATTTTAGTTCAGTAGCCATGCTTGCTGTGCGCCTGTGCTTTTAGTGTCAACAATTATACACGACACAAATTAAGGAAGAAAGGCATATTCTTGAAAAAACCTGCCCCTTTTGGCCTTAGTTTGTGCTCCAATAGAGCTCTGGATTCCTGCATGTTTGGGACTTGGTGACTGAAGTAAAGCTTCAGCTAGGTATGCAAGATGATCACTGTTGGAGGTTGACAGAGTCTGGTCAATGGTGGCATAAGGTGAAATGCTTTGGTTCCTGGTGCTTCTGGTGGTGGTCTGAACACTCTGATCACACTTGGAGCCTGAAGATTATGGCTTCACAGGAACGAGTGTGTTTTCAATGGAGCTGCCCTAGTGTGTAAGTAGTCCTCCGGCAGATCCATAGGAAGGGCAGCTCTGGGTTTTAGCGGGGCCTAGAGGCTTGGCACAGCTTGAGGCTGCATCGAGCTAGTTGGTCTGGTCGTTTTGGTAGAGTTCATTTCTTATTAGTGGCGCACATGTGATGTAATTGTCTGTGTGTAGGGGACTGTGCTGTGCCATTGTGAGTTATGTTGAGTGTGTGGGTGTTGGGGTCTGTTGTACCTTTTCTCTTCTTAATGCAATGATGCGCAGCTCTCCTGCGTATTTGAGAATCCTTTTTTTTTTGGTTCAGTAATTCCTTTTTTGGTTAAGTAGTCATAGTAGTTGCTCTTTTTTGGTGTTAACAATTCATCAACACAAATAAAGGAAGGAAGACATCTTCTTGGATAAGTCCAATGACGCCTTCTATTGGGCTGCCTATTTTTCGTTCAGTAGTTGCCTGATCTGAGGCCTAGGTGACTTCATGGATGTTGAGATATTGCAGTCTACTTGCATTGATCAATAGGGGGGCATGAAAGGCCCATGTATTGGTTGGATGGGTCCTCCGCTATCTCTTGGAAATATCATATTTTGACACAAGCAACTATGGGCCTTTGGATGGATGTAACTTTGTGAGCATTTGGGACAAGTTTCCATCCCCAGCTCTTTCATTTTGTTGATAAAATAGGTGGTATATGTGTACATCAACAGGTGAGTTTTTATATTCTTTCCTGTCCTCTTGTGGAAATATGTTTTACAATTTTACTGTGCGCTTTAAACATTAATTGACCAAAGTTTTCTGGCCACATTTTCTTATTGTTGTTGGCCACAGACACATATAAGTACACATGTTGACTTCTTTTCTTGTTCTAACCATCCTCTATGTGCATATTATTGATGAAAGCAATTTCTTATACCTTTTTAGTGACTAGCACAACATTAAAGAAGATGCCTTCACTCCAGAAAGCCTTGCCTCCAGAACTTGCTGATAATGTGCTTAGGGTAAGGCTCCTTTTGCACCTTTTGCTTTTTGCTGTGTTCTACTTGGTATTATGGGTGGCGACCAACTTTCAAATCAACTTGTACTGTTGTATTGTTAATGAATAGTCAGTCATCAGGCTTCATTCATTTGGATCAGTTACCCTAAATTCTAGCTTCAGCTTTTCCAGAAGACACATCTAATATGCATCCTATAGCCTAGTTCTTTGTTACCTTTATGAAAAATTGTCATGAATGAAACAAACAAAATCATAGCTGATGAGGAAAAAGCATTTCTTTTTTTTTTCTGTTTACTATTTTCTCTTTTTTCATGCTGTAGTTATATCGTGAATGCTTACGGAGGGCGAAGTATATTGGGCATCAGGTATGCATATTTTTTTGTCTGCAAAATTTACCATTGCTCCCACCTTGAAGTTGTGAAAAGTTCTTTGTAATAATAGACTGAATCAGCCTTTTGTAATCCAGAAACACAATACAGAGCTTTTAGTCACCATGGTGAGGCAACAATTCAAGAAAAATATGCATGAAACTGATCCAGAGAAGATACAGAAAATGAAGGATGAGTAAGTTACTGCCCAGTGTAGAATTTTAATTTTCTTTTCAGTTTTACTATCTTCCAGTACTTTATCATGGTCGAAGCATATCTTATGAAATTATTCCTTGCTATGCAGTGCTGCAAGGGGCCTTATCAATCATATTCTGTATGAGTCTGAGAAGATTACAGGACGCAAATTTTCAGGTTAAAAACGGAAGTTGAAACTAGACTTACGTTGTGCTGTATGAATAATAGTAAAAACAATTTACTTTGTTGCCTTTGAAATATTCCACCTCTATTGTACAAGGACCTGCAAATGTTTCCTTTGGATTGCTGAGTACTCGAGCTATTGCAGCAATGATTTTCAGTAACCATGAGCTTGGCTGTCTTTTCTTTTATGCATTTGTCCCATAAATGCTGACTACAAATTATTTTGGATATCTTATAAATGTAATCCTACTCATAGCCAGGAGACATAAATCTTTGGTGACTGAGAATGCTCCTCTCTTCCCTAGTGGTTATGGATAATACCCCTTTCTTTTTTCTGTTGTGTATTGATACTTCACAGCCTTCATGAGAGGATTGATAAACTGTAATAATTGGTGTAGTTTTACCATGCTTCTTGGTTCCATCTCTGTGTCTGAACCACAGCCATGATTTTGCAGAAGTGCACACTGCTCATATTTGTGGCAATGGTTTTTTCGTTTGAACTTCTTCATCACCGAAAGTATTTTATGTTTTGGGGATCCCACCTGATGCTCTGCAGCATGGGAACATTTTTTGCAGCGAAAGCTTTGCAATTATAGAACATGTCTCCTTGGCAGAAGTATGATTTGTTATTACGATTGCTTGCATTGTGCTTAAGACTGAAGGGAGCAGTTGCCTTCATTCTTTCATTGAAGTGTTGTCCAGTTCCACAGATGTCAGAAGTGTTTCAGCCGTTCATTTCCTCCGGAAAATCTGTCCAAGTTTCAGTGGAGCAACACATTGCATTCCAATAATTTATGGTCACATCTGCAGATGCTGGATGATGTGTGTGCATGGATCTGATGTCTCAATCTTTTAACTGGCGCAATCTACATCCCTATGAAATTGTCACATTGCTCTTTAGAATCCGGAAAAGTGAGACCAGAACAAATGGCGTCCCATCGAAAGAGATGGTAGAGGGATGCATGAAAGGTAACTGAAGGGGATGATGAAGAATTCAGTGGCTGTGGAGTAGAGGGAATGTGATGTGGCCCTGGGAACTGGGGGCCATTTCAGGAATTGCGTGTCAGAGCACGGCACACCACTTGCTGTCTGCAGGTCAAATGATGGGGAACAAACACACCGTTCCTGGAGCTACACTCAATTCACTGAATTTTCATCCAGGACTCATCCATGGGCCTGACCTGAAGATTATCGCGCTTTTGCCGCCATGCCTTTGAATTCCAGCCACTACTTTCTCTTCAACCCTCGCATCATTCCCCAGATCCTTGTGGCTGAGATCACTCCTTGTTCATCTTCCCAGCACAGTTTCATCGCCTGTATCAGCTACTCCATCATCAGTCCTAACGCACGGGCTCTCAAGGAAAATTATCGATGTGAAAAAGGAGGACGAATGACCATAATTGCCGACAATGGGCGTGTCGTTTAGCCCAGCAGCAGCAGCTCCTATGAGGTGAGCCTGCATCTATGGTGGTTATGACATGTTGGCTTCAGTAGGTCAATGTTTCAGGGCCAATGCAGGGGTGTCTTCTAAAGCTGGAATCATGGCTGCAGTTGAAAGAGGGATGGAATGTAACTGTGTGTTGTTCTGTGCTGTGGTGCCACCCTCGAGTCTTTGCACTTTCTACCTACTGCAGGCATGTGTTACAGTTGTTCCCTTTGTTCCTTGCATCAGATGAAACTCCACCACAAAGAGCCTTTCCCTCTATAGTAACATGAGCAAGTACGATTTTCAGGCTGTATTCAGAGCTGATGTAGTTGGCATCATAACATGGAGAACATTGGCCATGCAGGTCTCCTATACAATCATACCATCTCTTACAGCTTGTGATGGTGCCTAACAAATTACTGCTGGAATCAGCATGGCATACCTCTGCAGATAAATAGAGTGGGGACAGACGATTGGTATCTCCCTATGCAATCATCTTTCTGTCTGAATCAGTCATTTCTGACCTTATCTTGTTTTTTGCATGCGCATCTAGCTCTCAAGTTAAAAACTTCTCTAGATAAAGTGTAACTGTATAAGTATATTATTACATCGTTTCCCCTTTTCTGAACTTTCAGTTCATTGAATTTCACGAGATTTGCATCAGCACAGAGCACTTTAGGAGAACTTTACGTTCTGCATTGAATATTGAATCATACATTCACTATACATTTTGGAAGCAAAAGTAATCTCAAAACCACATCACCATTGCCAATTCAAGCTGCATTTGCGTCTACCAATTTGCTACATCAATAGATTGACTGTTATAACATAGTTCAATACTCTATTTGTTCCAAATTATAAGACGTTTTGGCTTTTCTAGATACATGTGTATCTAGAAAAGCCAAAACGTCTTATAATTTGGAATGGAGGAATTAGCTACGCATTCAAGTGAAAAAGCAAGAAAACTTGTTATAACCGTTAGAAATTTAGGCATTTTCATTATCAGTTTAATCCAGAAAAGTAACATCAGCAGGTTCGTGACGGCATATATGTGCATGCGTATATCTCTAATGAACACTACAACATGCAGTGATAACATACAGATGAACACGGTAGCAGCGAGTACAGTAATCACAGAGATTAGAGTGTACCCAGCGGAGGGTCCCATGCCGAGGGCATTGGAGGCTCCATTCGCACTAATCGACATAGTGCGTTGCTTGAAGTCATGGACCACAGTCGGTGCAGGACGATGTTCGCAGTGCAGTCCCACGAACGGATCACCAGGAAGAAGATGTACGAGGACGAGCAGTCGCGGATCGCTCACCAAAAACCTAATCGCCGCTCACCCCGTGCAGGGTTCTCAGGCGGACGAGGGTTTCGGAGGCACCTGCTCTCCCGCTACTCCGTGCGCACAGAGGTACGGGACGGGGAAACCAGAAGGCTGCGGAGATGTGGTTCTCTCGGGAGTGGTTCTGGAAGAACTGGATCTGGACTGACGGAGGACTCGGATATATGGACGGGGAGAAGAGAGGCAGCGGAGAATCCTAGGAGACGGAGACGGAAGCGGAAGAGATAGTAACTGCCGCAATCAGTTTACCCCCACCATCAAGGGGAGTAACTCCCGTTGTTATGTGGATTAAGTGGCAAAAGACTGACCACGCCCGCCCACCTGCCCGCCTCGCCACGCCCTCGGCCCGGCCTAGCCGGCGGCGGCGGCGACGCGCACGTGCGTGTGGCACGCCTTTATCCTTTTCTCAGCTTCTCAATTTAGATGAATAATTTCCAACCATATAAGCTGAGTCAACGTTCAGTCAAAACCCCGTATGGTATTAAACCATACAACGCTTAATGTTACGCACCATAGAGTTTTATTTAATTCATTAAATATTATATGGGCCAAGCCCATATTATATCCAACAATCCCCACCAAACTCTAAGGTTTGTAACAAAGTAGTCTCAGAACCACATTTCTTTTATATACCAGTGTTTCGATGAAGACTGTTAAGTTAAACATCTATCTAGAACAATAGTTTCACTCAGTCACAACTGAACAATGGACTAAACCTTGAATTGACAGTTTTGTGTGAGGTGAATGTCACTAAAGTCCTTGGCTGATACTTGGCTGCAAAAGGCATCCCCTCTATTTGAAGCATATAAGTCATACTCCAGTGCCTTTCATGATGTAGACTAGGCCCGATCTTCCGAAAGGTATGATAGCGTCGATTGGTGGAGACTTGACGTTGACAATCTAGGCTTCGAACCAAGACTGATTCGGACCCCCGCAACCGTTACACCACTGGTCCGTTGGTTATCAACCACGCGAACGCGATTGACCTCGTCGAGAAGGCTTTCCTGCAAGCGAATCGAGAACACAAGCAAGAACGAGATAAACGCAATCTGAAATTGCAAATAAATATGAGGCTTATGATAATGAGAAAGAGTTCAAGTCTTTATTCGAAAGGACTAATCACCACAGGCGAACAAGATCAAGAACTGGGGCCCTGGTTCACAGCAAGCGGCCTTGGCGGCGACAGTTGCAGCGAAACGACGTCTGTTTCACGAGAAAATCAAGAACTAAACAAAACTCAAACTCTAAGGAGAGCGACGGCTGTTATTTATAGAGTCTTGGGCGTCACCCCCCTGGACGCGCCCCTAATGGGCCCAAACACGATACACGGTCCAACGGACCAAAAGACGGTGTCGCAGCACCCTGGCAGATTCTGGATGCTGACTTGTTTCAACGATTTCCGTTGATTCCAAAGGTCTTTTGATGTGAAACCAATTGGGTTGGCTTCCTTATCCAATTAGCTTTCTATCCATATGTGGATCATCGAAAACGGAGTCCGGATACGTCCTGGGTGACTAATTTATGGCAGACTGGTCCTGGAACCCGAGACAGACTGAACTTGAGTTGCTTTGGGCCTCCACCTCGGGGACTCGAACCGAATTAGCCTCGGACCTCCTTCTTGACTTGGACACCCTTGCTGATCTCCTTGGTATCCATATGGTTCTCCAAGCATGGTCATATGTATGGAGGTCATGTCCTCATCATCCTCCCTTTCTTGACGAAAAGCCGTCTTCGGCGTCGATTTTGCTTGAAGTCGATCCTGCACAACATGAGGACAAATGAGGTTTTCAAAATAATAGGAATGGACAATGTTATGAGAAAGAATATGACCACATGTCCAGGTTTGTAGCATGTCTTGTCCTACAGACATGTAGTCTGCTCGATTGAAATACACACGATCTTTGCCAATACTATCCTGCAAACGATTAGTACTAACAAGAAATATATGCTCCATTTCTTTGGATTCCACTTGTGTTCGAAAAGCAAAACTAGAGGAATATAGCATAACAACAGTGTTGATTTTAGTGTCCTCTAGTTGATCATTAATTTGTACAACAAAAGAAGAATTCGGATTAGTACAAATGTAAACTTATTGTATCAAATATTACCCTTGATTGTTATATTTACCAAAAATATGATATATATGTCTAGAGAACCATGGCAAATCAGCATATGCATAAAGTTTCTTCTCTAAAGAACTAAGATTACACGGAACATCAAATTCAATGTAACCCAAAGTATTTAAAGAAGACAACAATTTCAGTTCATCAACTTCACTAGCATTATGAATAACAAGTCTATTTTCAGCACAAGTGCTCGATTTCAGCACACATATATCTTGATCATTCTTCAATGATTGCATAGGTATAACATAAATATCATCATGCAAGTCATCTTCATCACAAGAAACATCAAGCAAATCATCTTGTGACAAAGGTAAATCAAGCGAAGGCTCCACTAAAATTTGCTCTATCATAGCATGATTGGTGAAAAAATTCAACACATCAAGAGAACTCTCACCTTCCGTGAGTTTAGCATCGTGGCCATTACCTTTGCTCTCATGTTCAGCAGGCGTAATAGTTGATGGTTCTGAATTTTCACATGAGGCTGTGAGCATCTCCTTTTCTGTCACGTCATCCTCGCTCTTTTGTACATTGTCCTGCAAAAGGTTAGGCATAGCAGGAGGAATAACAAGAGATTGATCTAGTTGATGCACCTCATCATTTGAATTAATTACAAGAGATGGATTAACAAATTTTTCTCTCATAAGATGTTTCATATCATTTCAAGTTTGAGATTTATCAGAAGGATCTAAAGACTCCCACCAAGATAAAGCAGAATATCGTAAAACACTAGCTGCATTTTTTACCTTTCTCCTTGGACACATAAAGCGAGTAGCAAATATGTTATCGATGGCAATTTCCCACTCCATGTACTCATCAGCACCTATACCATCATAAGTCGGTGGATATGAACAACCTATCATTGTTAGAAGACAGCAAAAGACAACACAAAAGTATTATCCCTATCAACTACTTAGGTTGTGGACAAGAAAAAAACAAGGCACTCAACTCTCAAGCGTCTTACCACGGTCTTACAAGTGTTCTTACCAAAGCAACAGGCGGTGTAATCGGTCGGTGACTGTGATACCATTGTAGCTTGAGTGTAACAGTTGCAAGGCGAACCTATACTTTGTTAGAAGAAAGTGGAGCTTGGACAGGCACAATATAGTAGCAAGGAATAGCAATAATTTAATTTAGAAATTGTAAGATTGAAAAGTAGTTCCAAGCTAGTATATGTCGCTGGCCCAAACTGGTCCTGAACCTAGTTCAAGCAAGCAATACAATACAACTCAGCACAAGGACTCAAAAGGATGCAAGCACTTTTGAACTTTTTTTTTCACTTTCTTTTTCTTTCCTTCTTTATTTTTTCTCTCTTTTTTTAGGTGTGGCTTTTTTTCCTTCTTTTGGTTTTTGCACCTCTTTGCCTTTTTCTTTGTTTTATGTTTTTTTTATCTCACAAAAGTGCCACACATAAGAGATTAGACTTTCGATATTTCCACCGTGGAAGAAAAATACTTAACCGAGGAAGCCGTAGAAGGAATTGCTAGACAAAACAAACTCAATCACGCAACCCACTCCATGACTATTTCAGATCCAAAGAAAAACTGGAGATCAATCTGATGCAAGCCACACTAGGAAACAAGACTTGACACTAGACCAAGAACAAGATCAGAACACAACGAACACTAAGACGCGGCGAGGGACGACAGTTCAATAAAGCAAACTAAAATTAAAAAAAATTGCAAAGGCACAGCGGGGCTATAGGACTAGAGATATGTGATAGTGTATATTTTTTTAGCTTTTTGTGGACTATAGGTAAAACAAAAACAGTAGCAATCTAAAGGGGAAAATAAAGTTATACCTAACGGGATGTAGACTAGGCCCGATCTTCCGAAAGGTATGATAGCGTCGATTGGTGGAGACTCGACGTTGACAATCTAGGCTTTGAACCAAGACTGATTCGGACCCCCGCAACCGTTATACCACTGCTCCGTTGGTTATCAACCACACGAACGCGATTGACCTCGCCGAGAAGGCTTTCTTGCAAGCGAATCGAGAACACAAGCAAGAACAAGATAAACGCAATCTGAAATTGCAAATAAATATGAGGCTTATGATAATGAGAAAGAGTTCAAGTCTTTATTCGAAAGGACTAATCGCCACAGGCGAACAAGATCAAGAACTAGGGCCCTGGTTCACAGCAAGCGGCCTTGGCAGCGATAGTTGCAGCGAAACGATGTCTGTTTCATGAGGAAATCAAGAACTAAACAAAACCCAAACCCTAAGGAGAGCGATGGCTTGTATTTATAGAGTCTTGGGCGTCACCCCCTGGACACGCCCCTAATGGGCCCAAACACGATACACGGACCAAAAAGACGGTGTCGCAGCACCCTGGCAGATTCTGGACGCTGACTTGTTTCGACGATTCCTGTTGATTCCAAAGGTCTTTTAACGTGAAACCAATTGGGTTGGCTTCCTTATCCAATTAGCTTTCTATCCATATGTGGATCATCGAAAACGGAGTCCAGATATGTCCTGGGTGACCAATTTATAGCAGACTGGTCCTAGAACCCGAGACAGACTCGAACTTGAGTTGCTTTGGGCCTCCACCTCGGGGACTTGAACCGAACTAGCCTCGGACCTCCTTCTTGATTTGGACACCCTCGCTGATCTCCTTGGTCTCCATATGGTTCTCCAAGCATGGTCATATGTATGGAGGTCATGTCTGTGACCAGCAGCCTGACTCATATAGGTGTGCTCCTCAAAAGATGTTCTGTAAGACAACATCTTTGCTTTAGCAAGCCACTTGGAACACATTAAGGTAAGACCAACCTGCCTTACAGATAGGAAAGACGTGCATCAGAAATGAGTCTTACTAAGGATCTTTCCTCACAATTTACTACTAGCTTGTTTCACCATTCTACTTCACGGAATCTCCGATCACATAGAACAGGTTGCCACTATAGTAAATTTTAAGTGGGTCTCAAACCTATCTCTCTCGATGTACTTTCTATCACATTGCGTGATAGACCCTTAGTGAACTGATCTACCAAATTGTTAGACGTATGGACATAGTCCAACGCTATTACTCTGGAGTTTCTCAATTTTCTGGCAGATTTTAATCGTCTCTTAACGTGCCTTGTTGACTTCATGTTATCCTTAGAACTGTTAACCTTCATAATTACAGTATGGTTATCACAGTTCATAGAAATAGCCGGTATGAGTTTTTCAACAACCGGTAAATCCATAAGGAGATCACGAAGCCACTCGGCCTCAGAGCCAGCGGTGTCTAATGCTGTGAGTTCTGCTTCTAGACTTTGTTAAGATAGTCTGCTTGCAAGACTTCCAGGAAACAGCGCCACCTCCAAGCGAAAACACATATCCACTTGTGGCATAAAACTCATCTGCATCAGAGATCCAGTTGGCATCACAATAGCATTCCAACACCTTTGGATGTCCGGTATAACAAATACCGTAGCTCATGGTGCCTTTCAGATAGCGCATCACTCTCTCAAGAGCACGCTAGTGATCATCTCCCGGGTTTGACACAAACCGGCTCAGCTTGCACACAGCAAATGAGATGTCAGGCCTTGTTGCACTAGCAAGATACATGAGCGAGCCAATGATCTGGGAATATCTCAACTGATCCCTTGCTATTCTTCGATTTTTCCTTAATAGCACACTAGGGTCATAAGGTGTAGGAGCAGGTGCACAGTCACTGAACCCAAAGCGACGCAGCACCTTTTCCATATAGTGGGTTTGTAACAGAGTTATCCCACCATCACCTTCTCTTTGAAGCTTGATATTAAGAATAACATCAGCCTCTCCCAAATCTTTCATCTCAAAATTTTTAGATAGAAATTCCTTCACCTCCTCGATCACTTTGAGGCTAGATCCAAAGATCAGTATGTCATCAACATATAAGCACAAAATGACTCCTTCACCCCGACCATACCGATAGTACACACATTTGTCAGCTTCATTCACAACAAAGCCAGCAAATGTTAAAGTTCTGTTGAACTTCTCATGCCATTGCTTAGGAGCTTGTTTTAGGCCATATAATGACTTTAATAATTTACACACCTTGCCTTGTTGACCATTTGCTACAAACCCATCCGGCTGATCCATATAGATCTCCTCCTCCAACTCTCCATTTAGGAAAGCTGTCTTAACATTCATTTGATGAACGATAAGACCATAAGAGGCTGCCAGGGAAAGCAAAACTCGAATTGTGGTCAATCGGGCAACCGGTGAATAAGTATCAAAGAAATCCCCACCTTCCTTTTAAGTATAACCCTTGGCCACAAGCCTTGCCTTGTACCTCTCAATAGTACCATCAGGCCTAAGCTTTTTCTTGAACACCCATTTGCAACCTATAGGCTTGCATCCATAGGGACGATCAACTATTTCCCAAGTTCCATTAGACATAACATAATCCATCTCACTTCGTACTGCTTCCTTCCATAAGTCAGCATCAGGAGAGGAATATGCCTCTTCAATGGTCGTTGGTGTGTCATCCACAAGGTACACAATATAGTCATCACCAAAAGACTTTACAGTCATCTGTCTCTTGCTTTTCCTGGTGACTATAGTGTCATCCTCCTCAGGATTTTGCACATAGGGTTCCTCAATTTGTTCTATCGGAGTAAAATTTTCATGCTCATGGGAAATTATAAATTCATGACCAGTTGTGCTAGGTGTATTTTTCATGAGAAACTCATTCTCAAAAAATGTAGCGTCTTTAGATTCCATGATTGTATCAACAACCATATCAGGAACACTAGAGTTTATTATTAAAAATCTATAACCCACGCTGTGAATTGCATAACCATGAAAAACACCATCAACAGTCTTTGGTCCAGGCTTTCGCTTTTTGTTTATTGGCACATTCACCTTTGCCAAACAATCCCAAGTTCACAAGTAATAGAGATTTAATCTCTTCTTCTCCCATTCCTCGAATGGTGTAATTTCTTTGTTCTTTGTGGGCACTCTATTTAGGACATGACATGCTGTCAATATAGCCTCACCCCACCATTCCTTAGATAGTCCTGCAGTCTCCAATATGGCATTAACCAAATTAGTTAGAGTGCGGTTCTTTCTCTCTGCAATCCCATTGGACTGTGGTGAGTATGGTGACGTCCTCTCATGAATAATTCCATGCACCACGCAAAACTCGGAAAATTCATTTGAGAAATATTCTCCCCCGCGATCGGCCGTAAACGCTTGATTTTCTTCTCAAGTTGATTTTCTACCTCAGCTTTATAGACTTTAAAATAATGCAACACTTCATCTTTTGTTTTTAATAAATACGCGTAACAAAATCTAGTGCAATCATCTATAAATGTCATGAAGTATTGTCTACCGCTTTTAGTCAATTCGCTATTCATTTCGCATAAATCAGAATGAACGAGTTCTAATGGTGCCAAGTTTCTCGTCTCAGCAGCCTTGTGAGGCTTATGCGGTTGCTTTGATTGCACACACACCTAGCACTTAGAATCTTTGACTAAGTTAAATTTTAGGATTAAATTCAGATTTGCAAGCCACGCGAGACATCCAAAATTAATGTGACAAAGTCGTGAATGCCATATATTTGACTCATCCGAAACATTAACATTGTTCACCACTTTATTACACACATCATCAAGCAAAGATAAGCGGAACAAGCCTCCACAATCATAACATTTTCCAACAAATGTTTCATGTCTCGACACAACATATTTATTGGACTCAAGTACAATTTTAAAGCCATCGCGACACATCTGAGAAGCGCTAACAAGATTCTTCTTGATGGAGGGGACATGCTGCACGTTCTTTAATAGCACCGTCTTTCCCGAAGTAAACTTCAGAACGACCATACCAGCACCAAGAACACGCGCATGCGAACCGTTTCCCATCAGCAAGGCTCCACTCCTGCCGACCTGATAGGAAATAAACAAAGAAACATCAGCACACACGTGAATATTAGCACCACTGTCCATCCACCACTCAGGTGAAAGACAAACTGAAAGAACAAAAGGTAAAGAATTACCATACTCAGATGTTCCTCCTCCAGTCTTGCTAATTACCATGTTTGCTGATTTCTTTTCTTGTTTATATTTGCGGTCTGGGCACGCACTTGCCCAATGCTCATCACTCCCGTAAACAAAGCATCCTGCAGCTTTCTTGTTGTTTTTCTTCTTAAACTGTGCAGTCTGCTTAGGCTTTGCATTGTTGTTCTCTTGCATGTTCTTCTTCTTTTTATTACGAGATGCAAATGAGTTTTTCTTCTGCACCATATTGGCAGCGGAAGACTCAACTCCTTTTCCACGGTTGTCTTTTGCTCTCGCCCTCTCCTCAACATCAAGAGATCCAATAAGCTCAGCCACGCTAAACTCTTGTCTCTTGTATTTTAGAGAAGTAGCAAAATCCCCCCAAGAAGGTGGCAACTTAGCGATTATACCACCGACCACAAATTTGTCGGGCAACAAACATGGGAAATGTTCTAGTTCATTTGCCAGCGCCTGTATCTCATGAGCCTGCTCGACCACAGAACGGTTTTCAACCATTTTGTAGTCATACAGCTGCTCCATAAGGTACAACTCACTGCCAGCATCAGAAACCTCAAACTTTGCCTCAAGAGCATCCCATAACTCTTTGCCTGATGTGCAAGATATGTAGTTTTTCTCATACTTGAGATGAAGTGCACTAATCACGGCGCCTCGAAACAGGTTATCGGCAGCCAAGAACTTTCGCTCCTCCTCAGGAGTAAACTGTTCAGGCTTCCCCTGTGCGGCGTAATAGTAGTTCATCGCAATCAACCACAATACCATCTTGGCACGCCATATCATGAAATTCTTGCCATCAAAATTATTTGGCTTTAAAGCAGCAGCAAAACCACTGACAGAAAATTGTCTATTATTAGGTTTTTGGATTGTTAGAAATTTAGGCATTTTCATTATCAGTTTAATCCAGAAAAGTAACATCAGCAGGTTCGTGACGGCATATATGTGCATGTGTATATCTCTAATGAACACTACAGCATGCAGTGATAACATACAGATGAACACGGTAGCAGCGAGTACAGTAATCACAGAGATTAGAGTATACCCAGCGGAGGGTCTCATGCCGAGGGCATCGGAGGCTCCATTCGCACTAGTCGACATAGTGCGTTGCTTGAAGTCGTGGACCACAGTCGGCATAGGACGATGTTCGCAGTGTAGTCCCACGAACGGATCACCAGGAAGAAGATGTACGAGGACGAGCAGTCGCGGATCGCTCCCCAAAAACCTAATCGCCGCTCACCTCGTGCAGGGTTCTCAGGTGGACGAGGGTTCCGGAGGCACCTGCTCTCCCGCTACTCCGTGCGCGTAGAGGTACGGGACGGAGAAACCAGAAGGCTGCGGAGATGTGGTTCTCTCGGGAGTGGTTCCGGAAGAACTGGATCTAGACTGACGGAGGACTCGGATATATGGACGGGGAGAAGAGAGGCAGCGGAGAATCCCAGGAGATGGAGACAGAGAGACGAAAGCGGAAGAGACAGTAACTGCCGCAATCAGTTTACCCCCACCATCAAGGGGAGTAACTCCCGTTGTTATGTGGATTAAGTGGCAAAAGACTGGCCACGCCCGTCCGCTCGCCGGGAGTAACTCCCGTTGTTATGTGGATTAAGTGGCAAAATACTGGCCACGCCCGCCCGCTCGCTCACCGGGAGTAACTCCCGTTGTTATGTGGATTAAGTGGCAACACGCCCATGCCCACGCCCACGGCCTCGGCCTTGGCCCGCGGCCACGGCCCGGCCGGCGGCGGCGGCGGCGACGCGTGGCATGCCTTTGTCCTTTTCTCAGCTTCTCAATTTAGATGAATAATTTCCAACCATATAAGCTGAGTCAACGTTCAGTCAAAACTCCGTATGGTATTAAACCATACAACGCTTAATGTTACGCATCATAGAGTTTTATTTGATTCATTAAATATTATATGGGCCAAGCCCATATTATATCCAACAATAACTAACAAAATAATGAAATATGTGCAAATTAAGAAGGGAAGCAAGGCCTATAAAGTTCCATGCTTCAGCACCATTGTCAATGGAATATTGTGAGCACTTGAGTATTCCAGAATCCAGATACATCCTTGAGCTCAATGGAAATGCATGTGCATAATTTCCACCAATCATGTACATATTAATGATTATAAACAATGAAAGAATAATAATCTGCTAGTGACAGGATTTTTCAAGTAGTTACTCTAATATTCTGCTAGTTCAGAGATTACAGGTATATCACTCCTTTAATCAGGAGAACACAAAAAAGAAGAAAAAGAGGCTAGAGATACACATAAATAGTAATCTCATCAGAGGACATCTTCATATAAGGATACTAACACTAAAACCACTTTAAAATCACTCATATTACTGATGGTCAGTAGTTGCATAGCTTAAGCAATACATCATTGCTTTATTCACTTTGGCGTTGAGCCTTCGCCCAACTTGGATGGCGTCCTAGGGCTGCTTCTCCCTCCCAGAGGGCTGCGCTCATGCCGGAGCTCAGTGACACGAGGGCTGTATGCTTTTTCAGAAATGGATGGGCTGCGGATGCCTTTCAGTTCTGCCACAGGTGTGCCACCTGAGCTGGTGATCTTCGGGCTGTTGAGGCGTTTGATCTCACCCCGGCTTCTCGTGACCATGTTGTCTAGGATTTCTGCACTCTGGGTGCGTCCCAATGCGACATCGATGTCTTGCTGAAATACATGAGATTTGAGTTTCAGGGAAATGCAACATGACTAAAAATGTTCTAGTACAAAATACCATGTTGATGAGCAAGACTCATGTATTTTTCAGAATAGATGATGTCTTTCTGAACTTACCGCAGCAAGGCTGAATGGCATAGCCGGTGATTCCTCGTATTCAGCTGCATCTAGGTCAGTTAGATGTGCACCTTTGAAGAGCTTGGGGAGGATGTACTGCCTGACTGGAACCAGGAGCATGATCATGAGGGGGAAAAGAACTCCAGCTATTGGAATCCATGTGATTCCAAAGCAGACCAACAGGTACGATGTCTGGAACAATGTGAACATGGCTATCGTCTTGAATGGCACTGTCTCGACGAACGTGGTGTGGTACTCTTCAAGCACCCTGGGAAATATTTACAGTAATTTCAGTCTTCCAAAGCAGCTAAATTAACAGTATTTAGCATAATATATTGTTTCTTGAATCCATTGGATCATGCCTTTGCGAGAATCGGAGGTGCCAAAGCCAAGCTAATCTTTTGAGATAAAATAAACTTACTTGTATCTTCTGCTGGGAGCAGTGAAGAGCAGCAAGATCCTCTCCCAAAACTGGTTACCAGGCAAGCTCTCAATGGCCATGAAGGCAAAATAGCCCCAGAGGACAGATGTAGGGATTTTCTTGAGTAGCGGCATAGCAGCGACACAACCCCCCACCATGGAAGCCTGTAGCAAGTTGCTCAAGCGCTGCTCCTTGACCTCGATGGGCAGCAGATCATCAATTTCTTTCTCTATGTCAAAGACTGTCTCATCAACTGGTGCATCAATGTTACCCATACTCGAAGCTAGCTGGACTGTTGAGTCCTTGAGCTCATTTAAGCCCTATTTTTTTTTATAAAAAAGTATAGAAAATGTTATATAAAGAAATCGTCTGAATAAAGTGTTGTGAAATACTAAGTTTTGGGTAATAGAACACGTACTCTTCTGACAGACTGTTGCTGATAAACCAGTGGTGTCTGCATCTGCTGATAAGCATCCTGCATGCTGCCATACAGTTGGCTCAAGCTCACATTCTGGCTCATGCTCTTTCGTGCAGTGGCTACTAGACGGTTACGAAGCAGCTGAACAGAAATGTTTGCCATGTGAGTGAGAAATCAGATATTCACATGGTATTTTGAAGTACTATTTAAAATTTTCATAACTCACCTGATGCTTGAGAGTAGCCAAACTCTTTGTATGCATGGGTGATTGTGGAATGACACCATTTGATGGAGGGATACCAATAAGGCCACACATTAACGTCTACAGTTCAAAACATTGATGTTATCAAAATGTATAGAAAACACCAAAACTTGGTACTGAAAATTGTGCACATCTGGGCATACCAGGAAGCCTAAGAGAAGCAAATCGTAGTGGAAGGATGGAGGTTTCCTCAAATTGAACTCTTTCTGCTGAGCAAGCTGAGATGCAACACTATGATCGAAGTAGTAGAGAACAGCAATCATCGTTGCTGGTATGAAGGCACCAATGATATAGAGGAGTGGAACTTGTGTCATATCCTGCTCATTTGATTGATGTGGAAAAACTTAATCGATAGGTAATGATGTTACACATGAATAAAAATAATGTTTTAGAATCTTTTTGTGAATATTGGAATACCTTGATGACTGTCCAATTGTCATATGCACCAGGGGACCATGGATTAGGGCTGAAAAGGCGTCGCGGAATTCCTTTTGGTACATTTCCATAAGGTATGTAAGACACTCCAGTCCAAACTAGCACCATCAGTGGAACACCATAGTCCGCGATGAAGCCACGCAGCCAACCTAGGTACAAGAGTATTATCATCAGAAATTTGGTATTGGACTAAGTGAGGTGCTTCACAGCCATAAGCAACACAAAGGGTGGGGAGAGAGAGAAAGAAAGAGAGTTATATAAAGTATTATAGCTCATAGCATCTGCAGGACAAGAACAGTTTTCGGATGCATACCTGTTCCATAGCGCCATGACCGTGCCTTCCTGCTCCTCAGGGCAGTGAGTAAAAGGCCAAATGACAACACAATTGCAAACATTCCATTGGCAAACCGCCATGATGGAACAAACTCTAGTGCCTTTCGGTTTTCCCTATCAGGAGTGCGGAACTCGTCGACAAGTCCCTATGTCATCATACAGATTGGTGAGCTACACATCCAGATTGACAGAGAAAAGTCAGCTTGCAAATTACTTCAGTACACATGAATTTATGATAGTTTTTTTTAAAATATTTTTGAGGAACCTTTTTCCAGGAAAACACCATTTGCTTTTATAAACAAGCATTCTTGATTTTATCTACTTCTTTCTTTTGTACCAAACTGAGAACACTGAAATATTTGGTTGCACTAGTGACCAATGGCACAAAAACAGAAGCTGGAGGCATCTCCATTGGCTTCCATGTGCTTTTCAGGACTTGCACATGCCTTTGACCAACCTACTAGATTCTCCACTAGTCAGTTGCATTCAGATTGACTGCAGTACTACACAATTTCGAGAGGCAAGGCAACTGGTGTTTGGTATAAAGCTCTATGGTCCAGCAGCAGCACGCCTTAAAAAAAGTTTCTGCATCAGCACAGGGTTTCAAGCCTGGAAAGCAGCAGTGGCTTGAAAAGGCCTGCAGTTTTCACCAACCTTGATAGCCTGCTGCATGAAGAGCATAGCAATCAGAAGCCCAAACAGCTCGCCTGCGATGCGGGTGAACCGGTTGATGATGGAGCATGCGCCTAGTATGGCCAGCAAGAACAGTAGGATGGCAGTCCACACACAAACCCTGCACATATACATGACACCGAAAAAGAGAGAGAGAGAGAGAGGGAACCAATTAGAACAAACCCAACCAATCTGAAATAAAATTCTCAATCAGCGCTGCAAGGATGACCTACCAACCGGTCCAGGCCAAGAACAGATTCCGTCCGAGGTCGGGCCTGTCCTTGGCAAAGTTGAACATGAATGTGTACATGAGCACAGTGGGTTCGGCAACTCCCAGTATCAGCAGGGGCTGCCCTCCCACAATGGAGTGGATTATGCCGCACACGGCAGTGGATGCCAACGTCTGCACTGCTGTGAGGACTCCATCTGCACACAAGTTTTGATCCCCCAACAAACAAATCAGCTCCTCTCCTCACCCACTGTGTACTGAAAGTCTGAAACTAACACCAGCAAGTACAAATTTTGAATCCCCCATTTACCAGTGTTCCTCTCCAATTGCTCCCCGAACGATATCACCGGTATCGCGGACGCGAAGAATATGTAAGTGGTCGGCGCCAGGATCCTGAAACACCCCCAAAAATCACTCCTTTTCATTCAAGATCTTGGGCCAGGCAAGAACAAACTTCAGAACAACAACAAAAGGACTGACTATCTACATCGCAGACAATTTCAAGATTCTGACATACCGAATTTCTAATCCTAAACAGCACAATGCAAGATTGCGAAGAAAGATTAGATTAGCCTTCAAGTTCGTACCTGATACCGGCACGGAACCCTCCGGTCCAATCCTGCTTGTAGCAGGCGAGCCTCCCGTGGAGGTCGTCCTTGATGCCCCGCAAGGGCACGAAGCTCTCCTCCATTGCTCGGGCCAAAAGGGCGTCGCTTTTCTCAGACAAGAAGATCTGAGGGTATATTCTGAATGGCCGCCACTCGGAGTGTCAAGTGAGAGCCTGCTTACATCTTGCGGCAGATGGAGCAGGAAGAAATGCTACCAATTCGGAACCTCGCAATGCATTTAGCGCGGATCCATGGAGGATGACGAAGGCCGAGGCTATGAACGGAAGGGGAGCATAGAGAGCATGCGGAGGGCAAGGCTCAGAGAGAGCAGCGGAGCGAAACAGAGGCAAGACTGCAAGAGCTACAGAGCGATGGAGCTGGATAGAGGGTGGATATATAGGCGGTGTAAGAGGAGGGGCACCACTGTCAATTCACCAAAGAAATCTGGGTAGAAAAAAGTTTAAAGCAAAAAGTTATCCTGAAGAGAAAAAATGCATTGCTCAAGAACTGTCCGGGGGAGGCTTGCTGAACGCTGATTTGCTGAGCACACGGAAGCAAAAGCACAAGAGGGGTTCCAGTGCGGTGTGTGACTTCCTGTAACTGCTGTAGCAAGTGTCACAGCTAATTGTATTTACCAGTGTATTGTTCAGTTAAAAAAGGAATAGAAAAAAAGGCAAGAGGACAACTAATAAACACTCTGTTCGCTTGTTGGTTTCAGCCAGCTCAAACTAGCCAGCCAACAGTGTTTTTCTCTCACAACAAATCAGCACCAGCCAGCTTAAACCAGTCCAGAAACCAACCAGCGATCATGCCGAAAATTTGGTTTCTGTAGCCCTGGAACTGGGAGGGCAGAGCCAGACTGCCAGTCCAGCTCTAGCTCAGCTGTCTGCTGTCTGGGGGAAGACGAGAAGGACCTTCCTTGCGCCGTTTTGCTCATCCCTTCATGTGCTTGTTTTCTCCTATATAGTCCACTGTCTGAAGGATTTAAAATGATTGCTTATGGTTCATTGGAGGTGTTCACGGGTGTTATTTCCTTTACAGGATTTAAGGTGGAAAGGCAGCACCTCTTGGAAGAATGTGCATGTGGCGTTTTTCTTTTTTAAAGAAAAACTTTGAGCAATAAAATTGCTTGTGTGTAAGTTATAGAGAATCAGTGGTGGAAATCGTGTGTAATGTTGTGTATACACAAGCGTCTTCCACGTAGATGGAAAAGGGGGCATTGGTGATGCCTTTCAGGAAACTCCAATGGTTGTGAAACTGCAGCTTTTAATAGCGTGCCACTTTTATCTTGTGTATTAGTATCCCCAAAAGAAGCAACTCTTTCTCTTTGTTTTTGGCTGCATTGCATATGAGCCTAAGGGCCTATTTAGATCCACTAATGCTAATAGTTAGCGATTAAAATTAATACTAGTGGATCCAAATAGAACTGTTAATAGACTAATTGAGTATTAGTTAAGAGGCTGGTAACTATTAGTTCCACTATCAGGTTTGGAGTTGCTATTAGTAGGTGGATCCGAATGGATCATGCTAATAATTATTTAGCTAATAGTTAGCAGTCATTAACTATGAGCTAGCTACCCCTTCTGTCTTGAAACTTAAAAGATCTAAATCTGTCCTAAGTCAAACTATACTAAGTTTGACCAATTTTATTAAAAAGAGTATTAAAATCTACTACATAAGAACTGTTAGTTTTATTTGGAACTATAAAAACTGTTAGTTATGATACTATATTTCAACGTATCCAATGATGCTAATTTCTCATCGTAACTATTATTTATCTTTTTTATAAATTTAGTCAAACTTAGCATTGTTTGACTTATGATAATATTAAATTTCTTATTTTATAGAGCAAAGGGAGTACTGTCAGTAGATCTAAACATATCATGACTAGTAGTATCTCCAAGCGGTGATGGGAATTTCTAAGTTTGATCACAAATGTTCTTACCAAAAAACATTCTCTAGCATAACTGCTTGCAGTTAATGTAAACTGGTGCAAGTTCCTTTTACTGTACCTCTCTGCAAGTAGCAGGCCACCGGCAGTTCTGATTACTGGAGGCAGAAGCCCACATGGCCCCAGTATCCAGACTGAAACAAAATAAAGTGGAGGCTATTATCCGCTACATGCAGCCTGTTCGTTTGACGCTTATCGTAAACGATCGTAAATTTCTAGCCGGAACAATATTTCTCTCTCACACAAATCAGATAGCAGTACTTTTTCACGAACCAGCAATGATCCGAACCAGCTAACCGAACAGGCTGATCAGTCACAAGTCAGTGAGTCACCAGTTGCCATCAGTGTGTGATGTGCACATGCATCATTATCTTTTTTTCCCCTAATAATACAGTACTTGCACAGCTCATGTGATAATGTGGACAAGGTGGTAGAGTTCCTTTAGACCAGCATCCTGTTCATGTGTGCGTGGAATCTTCCAATAAGAAACCAGGGTTTTCAGGAACCCAAGAAAATTGAAGTTTGCTTCAGGCTTCAGCTGGGGTACAAGAGTTGACCTTACCTTTGTCCCAACATGCATGATTGTCTTGGCAGAAGTATTTAATTAGCAAAAGGCAGTATCTTACTGTTGCTTTGATCTGGTGTTATCTGAAGAACGTTTGTCTAATTAACCATGATGTTAGCTCTGTTTCTCTAACCAAATGAATGTTTCTTTGTTTTCCAATTTACAGGAACTCATGCTCAAGATTATATGGAAGCATGCATGAACACATGCATGAGCACAATCCTGCTTGAAAAGGTAGGTCATGACAAGTTTGGTTTGATGTGGCTAATTAATCTGGTGACTTTTCGTTGACAGTGTGGTTAATATGCATGATTGTTTTTGGGACATGCATGACAAGTGAGTGTGGTGACAGGCTAGGTGGTGCTATATAGTGAGGCTGTGTGAGCTAAGAGCTAACTACTCAAGGGAACTGTCATGCATGCAAATTTTTATTTGCTGATCCATGTACCTAAGTCTAAGTGACTAAGAGAGGGGTAGAGAAAGAGATGCGAAGGATGCAAATTTTATTTTATTTTCTTTATTTGCTGACCCAGGTGTCGAGTTCATCTTGGATGGTTTATTGCTCTTTTGGTGGTGGTGCACAGGTGTCGAGTTCATCTTGGATGGTTTATTTGCTGACCTCAGCAAACTAGGTATTTCACAAAAGCGGAAGCAACATATCTATATAGTACGGATGGTTTATTTGCTGACCTCAGCAAACTAGGTATTTCACAAAAGCTGAAGCAACATATCTATATAGTACCCTTTCTTTCTCGTAAAAGTTGAATGGTTTATATATTAGCACAAAAGGTTAAGATAAGGGCTAGTTTGGAAGAACTTCGCCTGATTCTGATTTTCTATGGAAGTTGATTATCTGATAAAAGTGATTATGTGCCTGAAAGTGATCCTCTTTGATTATTTAGCATAAACTTTCGAAAACTCGATGGACAATCACTTTACAGAATCCGGATAAGCTACTTTTTTCAGCTCCCAACCTCTTAGTTCGTTTTAGAGAATCACTTTACATAATTAACAGAGAATCACTTCTTTCTGAAAAAGTTCTGCCAAAGTGGGTCTGAACCAGGCGACACTAACATGGTTTAGTGGGCCTAGTCCCATGCACGGGCACTACTGGTTCTTTTTGATGGGTTCTACTTTATTTTACTGTTCTTTGAGCTAAGCTATTAGTTTAATGGTCTGATCTTTAGGAAAGGCTGCGTGCAAAGTGGGAAATGTTGCTTGCACGAAAAAAAAGAAATCGTAATGTTGTCATTGCTAATTAGTTTGAAAAGCATAGCTAAATTGTCTGTGATAAACCTTTTCTTTGCATAAGGTAGTATTTGACATAATGACATCCTTTTATAAAGCTAGAATGCTAGATGCCCCCATAGTGAATTGGTGATGTAGACATTTAGTGAAGGACTAAATGCTAAGAAATGGACAAAACTCCTCCAGCCCATAAAAAATACACACCAATTTATTGCCTATTATCTCTACCTCATTATGTGTAACAATGTGTGTCGGGTTCATAAACCCGGGGTCCCTCGCGGACCGGCTTCTCCGCAAAGGCCCGGCCCAAGCAGACAGCGCGCAACTCATGGGCCGGCCCAAATACCTAAGCGACAGGCCGGGGGAGTGATCCAATCTCCGACCGGAAAGGTCAGGCCGAGGAGGAACAGCGCCCGTTTTCCGACTCCGGCCCGCCTCTCCGACCGGAGCGCTCGCTTCGGTCGCCAGCCCGCCTTCGGACGGCCTCTTCGACCGGAAGGCCCGGCCAAAAGCACCGCTTCCGACTCCGACCCTGCACTCTCCGACCGGGGATACGCCCAGCCCCTGCTCACCGCTCTTCTCCGATTGGCATGATCAGAGCCGACTGGGATCAACCGACCAGGGACGCCCGCTCGGTAGGGACCAGGAGACGTGCGGAGAAAAGCGAGGCAAGGCGCACAAGTCAAACCATGGTACCAGGGACCGTACCCTGCACGGAACAGTACTCTGCAACCGTCCTGACACAAACAGTATTGTAGGCGCCGACATTTCCCTCTATAGTATTATGGGCGCCATTAACTCCTATACGGTAAGCCCCCCCACATGCCTCTGGGCATCGATAGTATTGTGGGTGCCAGGATTTACCGTACTGGGTGAACGTGGTGAAACTCCTCACATGCCTCTAGGTATCAACAATATTTTCAGGTACCGACATCTGCCATTCCTGAAGAAGGCAACGCAACCTCCCACATGCATCTGACATTCTACAGTGACATCAACAGTGTTGTGGGCGCCTACTATTATCTTGTACCCGCCGGCATGGGCAACAAAGCTCAGTAGTATACGTACCCTCACCCTCTCACTTGTATAGCCATCCCCTTTATCTATAAAAGGGGATGCGCTCCCTCCAAGATAACTCAGTCCCTTTAGATTCATTAGATCGATCAAGTTCACTAGCTCACAACCACAGAACCGCCAGGTTCGGACCTCAGGCACACGCTTGAACACTTAGCCCATAGCGGAGCTCCTATCGCTCTCGACCCTTCCGACCGGAGCCGACCAGACCTCTTGTACACCCTATCTTTCTCCTTCTCGTTTGTAACCCCACTGTAGACTTTGAGCACCTGGGCTCAGGAATAAAGTCACCGACCAACTCAAACTGGACGTAGGGCACGTTGCCTGAACTAGTATAAACCCTATGTCATTGAGTGCTAGGCCACCTCCGATCATAACGTACGACAAAACTACAAATATTTATGTGTTGGTCACTTTCTGCACCGATAGTTGGCGCCGTCCATGGGGAAGACGATATACGTTCAACACTTTTTTGGTCATCGGATGGCCCACTTTTCCGCCACCCTCGCCGTGGCAGGCTCGGGTGATACGATTCGCTTCGGCTCACTGGAGTTTCTCGCACTCTCGCCTATTGGGATGTGGGTTCCACCCGTCTTTGAGCCATCCCAGGCCTTTCTCTTCGGAAGCCTGGACTTCGTCGCCGATCGGCTCGGCGTACTACACCTCCGTGAGGAGGCTCACGTTCCGGCACCCATCGGAGGGGCGCCCTCCATCGACTCCGGGGCGCACGACTTCAACGACGTGGCATCTACGCTTCATTCCGAGCAAACTCTCTGCTCAAACCCCAATGTAAGTAATATGCATACTGTTATTTACCCTTCATTTACTATCTCCCACCGATCATCCGGAGGGACCGTGTTGCCCATGCCACGAACACCATACTATCAGTTCCCCTACGGCCTCGTGTCCCCTACGGATGCGTACGCTCGGGGGCTCCGAAGGATGCCGGCGCCATCCCCCCTCACATCCAAATTCATGGGAATGGTGAGCTACGCCTCTGCCACCTTCCACAAACTCCCGAATGACGAGGGTGAGAGTGACGGCTCCAGCATCAGCGACATGGCACCTCGCCACCGTCCGTCTCGGGAGTGCGCTTTGGCGGACGCTTCGGGACAGCCGCCGGTGGTTGTGGAATCTACATAGGCTCACACCTCTTTGGACCCACGCACGGGGGCCCTCGCGTCTGCGCAAGCGCACGCCGAGGAAATACGACAGCGATGGCAGAACCAACCGCCGCCTATGCCAGCGCGCTCGATATAGTACGTTGCGCCCCATGCGCATGACCCGACGGGTGGCGCCCGGGGTCGCGCCCACCAGGTCCAACATGACATCATGAACGAGGGAAACGATCTCTCATAGTTCGCTCAGGCTGGCCAGAACATCGCTGCTGCGGCAATGCTTCTGCGCGGCGTTCCCAAGCCCGTCGACCCCTAGGAGCGGGCAGTCTACTGGAACCTCCGAGTTCTAGTAGAAGCCACAACTGTTCAACAGGCGGAAAGCTTCGCATCTCGACTCCGACACACGCCCTCTCTCCCCATCGGGGGAAGGGGGACGTGCTAGACGGATCGCTCCATCCGCTCGCCGCTATAGCCGATAGGTGTGGCTCAGGGGGCGACAGGCGCGCCACGGTCTGACCTGGCGCCTGCCCCACACCGACCGCTAGTACACAAGTGGTCCGGTCCACACCAGGACGCTCGTAGCATTGTCAGCAACCGATATCGGGCCCGGCACGATGATGATGTCCATCGGGCGGCGGCAAGAGCAGGCGACATGGATCCCGGCCCAACCATCGAGGGGAGCGGTGAAACGTGCCCTAGGCACGATCGTCGACCGGATGACCGGAGTCCTAGCCCTGAGGATCTGGGGCCACGGGCCTTTGACCGCCGTATCCGAAGAGCGTCGTTCCCACAGCGCTTCCGACCGCCCACCAACATCGCCAAGTACACCGGGGAGACAAATCCTGATATTTGGCTCGAAGATTTTCGGCTCGCCTGCCGGGCCGGAGGAGTGGATGATGACTATTTCATCGTTTAGTATCTTCCCATTTGCGTGGGTGAAAGGTCCTAATATGGCTAGAGGGGGGGTGAATAGCCTATTTAAAAATCTACAAATCAACTAGAGCAATTTGATTAGTATGACAAATAGCGTAATGCAAACTTGCTCTAGCTCTACAAGGGTTGCAAGCCACCAATCCAATAATTCTAGTTGCAATGAATACTTAGGCACACAAACTAGCTATGTAATTACTCACTAAGAGCTCTCAACCTTGCTACTCTAAAGAGCTCAACTAGATGAATGTAAATAATAAAGCAAGCTCTCAATTCTAATTACACTAAAGAGCTTGTATCAACTAGTTTGCAAGAATGTAAATGAGTGAGTAGAGTGATTATACCGACGTGTAGGGGATGAACCAATCACAAGATGAATATATAGCCAATCACCGGGAGAATGACAAAGAAGAGAGACAATCGATTTTCTCCCGAGGTTCACGTGCTTGCCAACACGCTACGTCCCCGTTGTGTCGACCAACACTTGGTGGTTCGGCGGCTAAGAGGTGTTTCACAAACCTCGTCCACACGATTGGACACCGCAAGAACCGACCCACAAGTGAGGTAACTCAATGACACGAGCAATTTACTAGAGTTACCTTTCGGTGCTCCACCGGGGAAGGTACAACTCCCCTCACAATCACTGAAGGCGGCCATGAACAATCACCAACTCGTGCCGATCCTTCACTGCTGCTCCAACCATCTAGGTGGTGGCAACCACCAAGAGAAACAAGCGAAATCCGCAGCACAACACGAATACCAAGTGCCTCTAGATGCAATCACTCAAGGAATGCACTTAGATTCTCTCCCAATCTCACAATGATGATGGATCAATGATGGAGATGAGTGGGAGGACTTTGGCTAAGCTCACAAGGTTGCTATGTCAATGAAAATGTGCAAGAGTTGTCCCTTGAGCCGGCCATGGGGCTATAAATAGAGCCCCCATCAAATAGAGCCGTTGTACCCCTTCACTGGGCAAAACACGCTCTGACCGGATGCTCCGGTCATACCGACCGGACACTGGCCCTCAGTGTCCGATCGCCCGATGGACGCCACGCGTCACCAGCTTCAAACGCTGTTCGTCAGATTTCAACGGCTACGAAGCTGATCGGACGCTCCGGTCAAAACTAACCGGACGCTGAAGCCCCAGCGTCCGGTCTTTTCCAGTAAGCTCCCCGAGGCATGTTTTTTCGACCGGACGCGTCCGGTCCACCTTGACCGGACGTAGACCAGCGTCCAGTGCTCAACCCTACCCACTATGCCGTCTGACAGCTTGACTGGACGCAGCCTTTCAGCGTCCGGTCGCTGAGTGACCCAGCGTCCGGTCAGTAGACCGACGCCAGCATCATTTTGACCAACTCCATTTCAACTCTAACTTCTTCACCCTTGCTCAAATGTGCCAACCACCAAGAATTTTGCATCCGGCACAATAGAAAATAGACATTTCATTTTTCTAAAAGCGCCGAACCCATCTCAACCCTGCAAACACCTTGTGCACATGTGTTAGTATATTTTCACAAATATTTTCAAGGGTGTTAGCACTCCACTAGATCCTAAATGCATATGCAATGAGTTAGAGCATCTAGTGGCACTTTGATAACCGCATTTCGATATGAGTTACACTCCTCTTAATAGTACAGCTATCTATCCTAAATGTGATCACACTCACTAAGTGTCTTGATCACTAAAACAAAATGGCTCCTACAGTTTATACCTTTGCCTTGAGCCTTTTGTTTTTCTCTTTCTTCTTTTCCAAGTTCAAGCATTTGATCATCACCATGCTATCACCATTGTCATGATCTTCGTCATTGCTTCATCACTTGGAGTAGTGCTACCTATCTCATAATCATCTTGATAAACTAGGTTAGCACTTAGGGTTTCATCAATTAACCAAAACCAAACTAGAGCTTTCAGTGGGGGAACATGTTCGGGCATGGCTTTAATTCCTCCCGCACAACGGCATCCGCGACTGGGCGGACCTCAAGAGGGTCTTCGTCGGAAATTTCTAGGGGACGTATGTCTACCCTAGAAACTCCTGGGACCCCAAGAGCTGCTAGCAGGAGCCCAGTGAGTCCCTGCGGGATTACATCCGTAGGTTCTCCCAACGATGCAACTCCCTCCCTGATGTCGTCGACGTAGACGTCATCAGCACATTCCTCTTCGGGACGAACTGCGAGTCCCTGATCCACAAGCTTGGCTGCCTGAAGCCCCGTACCACCCGCGACCTACTCGACGTCCCCACTAACCACGCCTCTGGTGAGGAGGCGGTCGGAGCAGTCTTCAGCGGAGGCCAGGACAAAGGCAAGGCCAAGCACGCGGACCAAGATGATGGCCTCTCCACACAGAGGGGCAAGAAGAACAAAAAGGACCGGCACCGATTGGACAACACCATGATGGTCGTCGCGGCTGACCGCACGAGCAAGCAGCCCCAACAGGGGTTGCCTGACCACTTCAACAAACTCATGGACAGTCCGTGCACCAACCACGCCTACCCCATCAAACACCTCTACAAGGACTGTGAGCTCCTCAAACATTTCCTTCGACAGGCCAGCGGGCCAAAGGAGGGAGATGGCAAAGAGGCGGCAGCCAAGAAAGGAGGCACAATAGGCAAGGACAGAGATGGATTCCCTAAACCTGAGGAGTGCATCATGATCTTCGGCGGGTCCGATGCCATCTGGACAAAACACCAGCACAAGGAGCGCTATAGGGAGGCATGTGCCGCAGAGACGGATGTCCCCTCCTTCCTCAGCTGGTCAGAATCTCCGATCACCTTCGATCAGAGGGACCATCCCTCCCACATCGCAAGACCGGGACGCTACCCGCTCGTCGTTGACCCTTTCATCTATAAGAAGCACCTCACCAAGGTGCTGATGGATGGAGGCAGTGGCCTCAACATCCTCTACGTCGACACCCTCAACGCCATGCGCATTCCTCAGTCGGAACTCCACCTAGCGGGTTCTCCCTTCCACGGGGTGATCTCGGGAGCGCAGGCATACCCACTCGGGCAGATCGATCTGCCCGTCACGTTTGGCAAATGAGCCAACTTCCGCTTGAAGGTCCTTACCTTCGAGGCTGTGGACTTTCTAGGGTCCTACGCTATCTTGGGGCGTCCATGCTACGCCAAATTCATGACGATCCCCAACTATACCTACCTCAAGCTAAAGATGTCGGGACCAAACGACGTCATCACTATAAGTAGTGCCTTCTCGCACGCCTTCACGTGCGACCACGAGCATTTCAAGCTCGCCACCACGGTCATCAACTCATTCAAGCTCCTGCGGCTCGGGGAGTCATCAACCCCAGCAGTCCCGAACTGCAACAAACCGACCTCCTCGATGGCCTTTCGCTCGCTCGAGGAAACCAAGGCGATGGGTATCGACCCCACCGAACCAACCAAGATGGTGCGGATCAGGACCCAGCTCCCGGCCAAATAGGAATGCGAGCTCATCGACTTCCTGTGCGCCAATCATGATGTCTTCGTATGGCAGCCTTCTAACATGCCGGGCATACCGCGGGAGGTCGCCGAGCACGCACTGCTCCCCATCCCAGGCTCAAAGCCTACCAAGCAACGCCTACATCGCTTCGACGATGAGAGACGCAAGGCGATAGGTGAAGAGATCGCCAAACTCCTGGCAGCCGGATTCATCAGAGAGGTATTCCACTCCAACTGGCTTGCCAATCCCATTCTTGTTAAAAAGAAGACCGGGAAGTGGAGAATGTGCATTGATTATACTGGCCTCAACAAAGCATGTCCAAAGGATTACTTTCCTTTGCCGCGCATAGACCAGATAGTCGACTCCACCTCGGGTTGCGAGACCCTCTCCTTTCTGGATGCCTACTCAGGCTATCACCAGATCGCAATGAAAGAACCCGATCAGCTCGCAACCTCATTCATCACCCCGTATGATTCATATTGCTACGTAACCATGTCTTTCGGCCTGAAGAACGCTGGTGCCACCTACCAAAGGTGCATGCAGCAATGCTTCGCTGACCAAATCGACCCGCTTGATCAGCCTGATCAGGCCGAACGACCAAAACCAACAATCACTGTCTATGTTGATGACATAGTGGTTAAAACAGCTCAAGCTTGCCACCTGATCACAAACTTGGCCGCGACATTCGCGAACCTCCGAAGGTTCAACATCAAGCTGAATCTCAAAAAATGTGTTTTCGGGGTTCCGAAGGGGAAGCTGCTTGGATACCTCGTGTCCGAGCGCGACATCATGGCCAACCCTAAAAAGATCATGGCCATCTCCAACATGGGCCCCATACACAATGTTAAGGGCGTACAAAGGCTCACCGGTTGTCTAGCTGCCCTGAGCTGCTTCATCTCCCGGCTTGGACAATGGGGGATGCCACTCTACAAGCTCCTCAAAAAGACGAACGCCTTCGTTTGGACTGAGGAAGCCCAGCAGGCTCTAGAAAGCCTCAAAGCATCCCTAATGTTGGCCCCAATCCTCGTCACTCCCAAACGGGGAGAACCCCTCCTCCTTTATGTTGCGGCAAGCAACCATGTGGTGAGTGCCGCCCTGGTCGTCGAAAGGGAGGAGCCGAGACACCAGCTCAAGGTACAGCGACCCATATACTTCATCGGGGAGGTACTTACCGACCCCAAGGTCCAGTACCCCCAGGTGCAGAAACTCCTATACGCCGTGCTAATGGCGACCAGGAAGCTCATACACTACTTCATACCCGCTCGGAGACATCATCTGCAACCGCGACGCCGCGGGGCAAATCTCCAAGTGGGCACTCGAACTCATAGGCCATGACATCAGGTATACCCTTCGTACCGCTATTAAGTCTTAGGCTCTCGTGGATTTTGTCGCCGAATGGACGGAGGTCCAGCTACCGACCCCGGACGTCACCCACGAGTACTGGACAATGTACTTCGATGGGTCTATAATGGCGCCCGGCTCGGGGGCTGGAGTGGTTCTGATCTTCCTAGGTAGGAGTAGACTCCGCTACGCCATCCACCTCCATTTTTCGGCCTCAAACAACACCATGGAATATGAGGCCCTCATCAACGGACTATGCATCGCCATCGAGCTCAGTGCTATGCGACTCTACGTTCGCGATGACTCGGAGTTGGTCGTTGATCAAGTCATGAAGGAATCCTCCTGCAAAAGCCCCCTCATGGCAGCATACTGCCATAAGGTGCGCAAGCTCAAGGACAAATTCTAGGGGATCGAGCTGCACCATGTCCCTCGAAAGGACAATGATGCCGCCGATTTTCTCGCAAAATTAGCCGCTAGGAGAGACCTGTCCCCAAGCGGGATCTTCATCAACGACCTCCACGAGCCATCCACCTACGTCCTAGAAGGTCCAACCCAGACACACCCCAATGCCAGGCCAGCGCCTGGGGGCTCCGACCCCGGCACCAAGCCAGCGCTCGGGGGCTCTGATCCTAGTACCTCCATGATGGCGTCACCCGGCGATGTCGCTGTATTGGCACTCGATCAAACCGACTGGCTAGCGCTGCTACTCGCCTACCTCCTCGAGGAGGTTCTCCTGCCTGAAAGGACCGAAGCCCGATGGATCGCTCGACGCACCAAGACCTTCGTCGCGCTCGGTGATGAGCTCTACAAATAGAGTCTGCCAGGAGTGCTCATGAAGTGCGTCCCCATCGACCAGGGGAAGCAACTCCTCCTCGAGGTCCATGCCGAGATTTGCGGACATCACACGGCCACAAGGTCGCTGGTTGGAAAAGCCTTTCGCCAAGGTTTTACTGGCCCACCGCGCTACGAGATGCAGAGGAGGTCGTCTGCAGGTGTGACGGATGCCAGTTCTACGCTCGGCAAACCCATTTGCCGGCACAGGAGCTTCGAACCATCCCCATCACCTGGCCATTCGCGGTCTGGGGCCTCGATATGGTAGGGACCCTCAAAAAGGGCCCAGGCGGCTTCACTCACCTACTCATAGCAATCGACAAGTTCACCAAGTGGATAGAGGCCAAACCCATTACCAACATTCGCTCGGAGGAAGCAGTCAAATTCTTCCTCAACATCATCTATCGATTCGACGTTCCTAACTGTATCATCACTGACCATGGGACTAACTTTACCGAAAAGAAGTTCCTAGACTTCATTGACAGATATAGTATCATGATCGACTGGGCCTCGGTCGGACATCCACGAACTAACGGTCAGGTCGAACGCGCCAATGGCATGGTCCTCCAAGGACTTAAGTCACACATCTTCGACCGACTCAACAAGTACGCCAGGCGATGGGTTGCAGAGGTCCCAGTGATCCTTTGGAGCCTGAGAACAACCACGAACTGATCCACAGGGTTAACACCCTTCTTCCTAGCTTATGGAGCTGAGGTAGTGCTGCCCTCCGACCTTGACCATGGCGCCCTAAGAGTAAAGGCTTTCGACCGCGACCGAGCCACGGAGGCTCAGCAAGACGTAGTCGACCTGCTCGAGGAAGCCCGCGAGACGACCATCATCCACTCCGCTCGCTATCAGCAAACTCTCCGCAGGTACCACGAAAGAAAGATTAGGGGGAGAATCCTCGAAGTCGGCGATCTCGTACACCGGAGGACCCAATCGACAAAGGAAAAACACAAACTCTCTCCACCATGGGAAAGACCCTATACGGTGACCGAAGTAATCCGACCGGGCACCTACCGACTGGAGGACGACAACGGTAACGTTCTCACCAACACTTGGAACATTGAACAACTATGTCGTTTTCCCTCTAAAATTTGGTCTTACCGCTTTTTAGTCAACACTTGCTCCTCTAAAGCACCCCGGCCCAAACAGTTTCAGCCTAGGTCGCTCGAGGGCTACATGAGGGTATAATACCGAATATTACCTCTCTTTTTTATTGTCACGTGGTAAATAACTTTGTCCCCGAATGGAAGCACATTCCTCTTCCTTTGACTGTCCTACGTAACTTTGTTCTTACTCCTAACTGAACACACCCTGCCATGACCTACGGTTACGAGCAGTCAAGCCCCACGGGCCATGCCCAGGTTCTTAAAAAAAGCTGCAGCCTACAGAACTAACGGGCAGGTGCGAAAAAGAAAGGACAAAAACAATAGCTACGCCAGGATAAAAACAAGGAACGGGTAGTGATTCTATCACAAAGAATAGGACTGATGTATTCATTGATACAAAAACTGTTCACACAGGGGCTTACCCATGAACTCAACTATTATATTTTTTGCTAAAAAAACTACTTCCATTCCAAATATCCGCTACAGGGGCCCCTGCCCGGTTTCGCTCTCGACTTCGACAAGCACAACGGGTACCTCAAGGGACCCGCCCGGTTCTGTTCCCTCGACTTTGGCGAGCGCAATGGGTACCTCAAAGGCGCCGCACCCATAGATGCTCAGCAGAAGAGCATGGGGCTCTAGACCTTCTCATGCAGTCGAGGCAGCTCCTGGGCAGGGACGCCGCCACCGAAGTATGGCCACCATGGCTGGAAGAGACCTCATCAAACTTTATGAATTGGCCAACCTGAGCAGCTACAGGCGTGGAACCCTCCACCAGCACAATCCTAGGCAACTTCCCCTTCGCATATGGCTCCATCCCAAAGAAGGCCTCACAGACGAATCCAGCACGCCACCCCCTTCGGCGAAAGCCACCCCTTCTCAGGCAAAGATGGCCAGCACCGCCCCGGGCAACCTCCAACTCAACATCGCGCTCCGGATTCATGAAAGGATCTGTAAGTCCTCCCCCTCGCTTACCATCTCTCTCACTTAGGAACCGCCGTGGCATATAGGCACTCTCGGTGAGGAGGAAGAAGGAGGAGAGACAATAGTTGGAGAACAGGCAAAGGACTACGACGAAGAGCCCTCTCCTTCCCCCTATTTAAGGAAGAAACATGACATCCAAAGAGGGGCAAAAGATCAGAGCGAAAAACTCTCTCCCTTCCCCCATTCAATGCGGATGGGAAACGATGGGACGCACCCTGACCGATGGGACGCACGCTGGCCGACGGAACGACACCGGGTTAGACGGAACGCCGCCTGGTGAGACAAAATGTGGTCTAGGTATGGCCCACCACTATCACACGACCGTGCACGAAAACCGAAATGTCACCACACGTAGGCAGCTCTCCGTACCCCGAGGCGGGACTTGGAAAAACCCAAAGTAGGATCTCCACTGGGAGAGACCATCAGGATTCCTAAGTCGATCGAACGGCTCAGAAAAACACACTAAGAGACAGGTAGGAAGCAAAGGGACGCCCCATGTAGGCTATGCCGACTCCGTCACGAACAACGAGCATGGGTCCCGATCGGACGTTTCCGACTGAAGCTTTCCAAACCCTGTCACTTAAGTCATCAAGGTAAACACTACCAACCCCCTCTATTTCTTTATAATCATTTCATACATCTATACGCGCATTCATTCCATATGCCCGTGCCTCCCGGATGATTCGGGCCCTGAACCACCTGGGGGCTCGGGAACTAAGCATCGCACGTGCAGCGAAATGCATCACAACGCTCTGTGTTGCGTCATGAAGCGGCGGTTGCCTCATTCGACATGAGCAACCAATAGAGACAGGGGTGAAAACGTAGATGAGTCCCATGCGGCCCTCGCCTAGTCTGGCAGACAGGGTCATCTCAACCTTCTCGTTCGATCCTGAACCTCTTGCCAAGCCTACAGAATCTCCATCGAGGAGAGGCCGTTAGGCCACCTGGGTCGGTCTCCAAAATGACCTAGGCATCTACCAGGTTGCAGATAAAGGAGCAGTGGAATGTCACAAGAGGGCTATGTCAACCCCGTCACGAACGACGGACCCGGATTCCGCTTGATCATACCCGTTAGCGAACTCACCGAGTGCCTCCCTCGAGCCCGAGCGATCGGGACAAGCGACAAAACTCAGCCCCTCCGGTTGTGTGGAACTGAGGACGGGGTAACGCACACAAACTCACACCGACCCCTACTAAGGCCCAACAGGGCTCGAGGGCTCAAGACACACATCGTCTGGGTCTGTGACCCCGAACTCGCCCCATCCGGCTACGCTCCAAACGCCTGGATCTACGACCCCGATCTTGCCCCATCCGGCTATGCTTCGACTGCACTACAAAAACTACACGGGTCTGCGACCCCGATCTCGACCCATCAGGATCCGCGAGCACCGCCTTGTCGCCTCGCCGGATCCCTAAACTAACAAACTAACTGCCTCAGCTGTGCGGGCTGCACCGAGGTCAGGATCCGCGAGCACCGCCTTATCACCTCGCCTGATCCCTAAACTAACAAACAAACTGCCTCGGTTGCGCGGGCTGCACCAAGGCCAAGATCCGTGAGCAACACCTTGTCGCCTCGCCTAATCCCTAGACTAATGAACTAAATGCCTCGCCTGATCCCACGGCGCGCACAGACGCCAGGATCCACAAGCTCTGTCTCATCCGATCCCCAACAAACTAACCGCCTCGGCTGCACAATGACGTCTTGGTTGACAAACTCCGTCTCGACTAAAAAACGCGCACAACACGCCCGTTGGCAAACATCCCCCAGTCGGTTCTGCCAAACCGCCCGAGGGCTCGGGGGCTACACCCGCGGGTGCGCTCGCGCGCACCTGCCGACAAAACCAAAAACCTCCCCCGCTGGCAATACAAAAAACCCCCAGACGGTTCTGCCCGAACCGCCCGGGGGCTCGGGGGTTACACCCACAGGTGCGCTCGCGCGCACCCACCGTCAAAACAAAAATCCCCCAGACGATTCCACCCGAATCACCCGGGGGCTTAGGGGCCCCTGTCGGGTTCATAAACCCGGGGTCCTCCGTGGACCGGCTTCCCCGCAAAGGCCCGGCCCAAGCAGACAACGCACAACTCATGGGCCGGCCCAAATACCTAAGCGACAGGCCGGGGGAGTGATCCAATCTCTGACCAGAAGGTCAGGCCGAGGAGGAACAATGCCCGTTTTTCGACTCTGGCCCGCCTCTCCGACCGGAGCGTTCGGTTCGGTCGCCAGCCTGCCTCCGGACGGCCTCTTCGACCGGAAGGCCCGGCCAAAAGCACCGCTTCCGACTCTGACCCTGCACTCTCCGACCGGGGATACGCCCAGCCCCTGCTCACCGCTCTTCTCCAACTGGCACGATTAGAGCCGACTAGGATCAACCGACCGGGGACGCCCGCTCGGTAGGGACCAGGAGACGTGCGGAGAAAAGCGAGGCGAGGCGCACAAGTCAAACCACGGTACCAGGGACCGTACCGTGTACGGAACAGTACTCTGCAACCGCCCTGACACAAACAGTATTGTAGGCGCCGACATTTCCCTCTACAGTATTATGGGTGCCATTAACTCCAATACGGTAAGGCCCCCCACATGTCTCTGGGCATCGATAGTATTGTGGGCGCCGGGATTTACCGTATCGGGTGAACGTGGTGAAACTCCTCACATGCCTCTAGGCATCAACAGTATTTGCAGGTACCGACATCTGCCATTCCTGAAGAAGGCAATGCAACGTCCCACATGCATCTGACATTCTACAGTGACATCAGCAGTGCTGTGGGCGTCTACCATTATCTTGTACCTGCCGGCATGGGCAACAAAGCTCAATAGTATACTTACCCTTACCTTCTCACTTGTAAAGCCATCCCCTTTATCTATAAAAGGGGATGCGCTCCCTCCAAGATAACTCAGTCCCTTTAGATTGATTAGATCGATCAAGTTCACTGGCTCACAACCACAGAACCACCAGGTTCGGACCTCAGGCACACGCTTGAACACTTAGCCGATAGCGGAGCTCCTATCACTCTTGGCCCTTCCGACCGGAGCCGACTGGACCTCTTGTACACTCCATCTTTCTCCTTCTCGTTTGTAACCCCACTGCAGACTTCGAGCACCTGGGCTCAGGAATAAAGTCACCGACCGACTCAAACTGGACGTAGGGCACGTTGCCTGAACTAGTATAAACCCTGTGTCATTGAGTGCTAGGCCACCTCTAATCATAACGTACGGCAAAACTATAAATATTTATGTGTTGGTCACTTTCTGGACCGACACTGTGAAAAAAAAGTTGTACCGTTTTCAGGTTTGCATCAATGTCATTACATATAACACGAAAAAAGAAACAAAAATCGGTGCCCTGAAAATGGGATGCTAACCTACTAAAAATGCCAGGGCCTAACTAGATGGATAAACGCTTCCATTCTTGTGTCACATACTATGTTTGGTAATGGTTATCATTATGTGCTGACACTCTCACTTCATACTGAACATTGTTCTCACTTCTCATGACAGTGTTATGCTTGTCTGATGAGGTAGCTAGCTTCCAAATTCTTCTGACAGAAGCCTAGTTTGGGGATTCATATCTGTGCCCAGCTGTCCATTATGTTTCTATTTTCAGCTTGCCAAAGTTATGGAGATATACACATGTGTTGCAGTAGTCATGGAGATATGCACTAGTCAGAGGTTTGGCAGAGAGCTTCCCAAAGTTATTTCTCAAAAAATTCTAAAGTGTTTTTTTAAAAAAAAGTATTGTAGTAACAAATTAATGCTGACTTGCATTCTATTTGTATTTTTTTCGCAACGTGTCTGTCCCAAATATATATGGTGCGCACGAACTTCAAAATCTAGGGCTCGTTTGTCACAGCTCCACCACTATCTTCAGAAGCTATTTTTTTTATTAAATAGGTCTTTTGCAAACAGCTTCACCAGTAGCATGAAGCTAAAAATAGTATCTTTTCATAGCTTCACCTCACACTTATGGGCCCTATGTGAGATTCTGTCAGAGTATATTTTTTTTACATGCAGAACTATTTTGCTAAACGGTTCCGGTAAAGTTGTTAGTAGAATTGAAGCCTAAAAAAACTGATTCACTGATGAAGTTTTTTTTGACAAATTCACTGATGAAGTTGAGGTATGCCAAACGGGGCCTTAAACTTTATATTATTTTTTTCCAACAATTAATTAGTCTTATCAAATTAAAAGTTTGTGCTACAAAAATGGTTGCATTAGATTTGTATTTAGATTTAAGGATGTTTGGCACAGCTTCATCATCAGCTGTTTGAAGCTGTTTTTTTTTTGCCAAACAGATCTTTTGCAAACAACTTCACCAATGAAGCTCCTTAAATCATGCTCTCGCATAGGAACAAGATGAGATAAAGCTGAAAATAATAGCTTTTCACAGCTTTACTTCACACTTGTAGGTCCTAGATGGAATTTTGTGAGAGCATGTTTTAAGAAAATCTATATGCAGAGCTGTTTTGCTAAATGGTTCACCAGAACAACTTTAGCTTTTTCGATAAAGCTGCTCGTAGAGCTTAGACCTTGCTTTTTAATGATCAAACTTTTGCTTCCATAATAAATGATGCATTATAAGAGAAATTAGTGGCCATTGTATGATGTTGAAAGCCGCAGAAGTCAAATCGCGAAGGAGTATTTCATTGAGCGAAGGGGAAGTGGTCTAAAATGTACAAGTACAACACAAAAAGCAGTATAAAGATAGCATCGGAAGCAAACAAAAATGGGTACAAACTGATACTCCCTCCGTTCAAAATATTAAGATGTTTTGGCTTTTCTACTAGATGCATTGCTTTTACTATATTTCTAGACATAGTATGTCTAAGTACATAGCAATACTACGTATCTTGAAAGTCAAAATATTTTATAATTAGAATAGAGGGAGTATATTGCAACCAGAGCTACAACTACCTCTAAATCTAAGGCCTATTTGGTAAGGCTTTTTCGTAAGGGACTTCACTCAAGTTGGGCAAATCATGTTTAGGTAGCTTCACCTTTGGAAGTATAAAAAACGGCTTTTCCCTTCTTCTAGAGCTTCTCTAGTGAAGCCGTTTTTTTGAGTTAGCATTTAGTAGTGCTTCATCTAAGAAGTAAAAGAAGCCATGCTTAAAGCCCCGTCAAACAAGATCTAAATCTAAGCTAACCATCCAGCCCACAGGATAAGGGCAGCCTAGCTACTGTCAGTCGTCATGCAGCAGAAGTAGCTTAACTTGCTTTCTTGGAGTGACCTGCCTCCACGATTTTGTGTTTGTTGATTCGATTATTAGAGCAGAAGCCTTAAATGCATCACCGCATGATTATGGCATGATGCTGTGTATGTTTGATTAGATGCACAGATGATCTTTTCTTAAGTTGTAAAGCTCAGCTTGTTTGGCAAGTGCCCTCCTACTACGCTACGCATTATATCATATTCGAAATTCGTCGGAGAAACTAAGGAGATGACAGCTTAACAGTAACAGGCACACATTATATTTTAGTTTTTCTAGTGATACGAGAAGGTCATGAACAAAAAATCAGTTCATCTAGGACGATCCTACTCATGATCCCACACACCGAAAGCTTGTTAGCATTTTCAGGCCGCTCTTTGTGTCCTTTCGGTCAGATCAGACCACGACTGAAGTAATTGCATGCTGAGCTTTTAGTGAACAAGAGGGTGGCCGGTAGTATGCAAAAAGCCAGAACAAAAAGATCTCAGTTGCATTTCTTGAGATAAGCTGATCGATGAACAACCCCGTTCGTTGCATTTCTTTGTCTTGCAAAGAGAGACAAAAATGTATTTATTTTTTCTCAGTTGCTACCTCTACAAGTTGAAGATGATTTCTCTGATTCGTCTTTTTTCCTGTGTATATTTGATTACCATCTTCTCAGAGTTTTGGACTGATAAAGCAAGACACTTTACAAGTGCCATTCAACAAACGAACAGAGAAGTTTCGCAAAGCATTCAAATACTAGTTTGAGAGAGAGTATAATTTTCAAATCTTTAAAGTTCCATCAGTGCCATACAACTAGCCCCGTTCGCTTCGCTGAAAAAACAAACCGAAACACTGTTCCGGCTGATTTGGTGTGAGAGAAAAACACTGTTCTGGCTGAAAAAACAAGCTGAAAAGTACGGATTATAAGACAAGCGAACAGGGACTTCTAAACATAATCTGCAAACCAATAAACAAATTTATTATGATTATTTGTACCCTTATCTCACTTTGGAAAGATGACCCAACTCTCCATTTTTTTTATTTAGGATAACCCAATGCAACTTGATATCTAAAATGCAGTGTGTCCTGAAAAAGGTGAGCAAACAAAATATCAAGTAGCAGCCAAGGATTGATGGGACGCCGCAAAACATGCTGCATATAGATTTATTTACTTAACCATGCATATCGACAGCGTAGCAGCTTCGCGAGCAGTATATGATATGTTAAGTTCATGTAAATTAAAGATGATCGTTCATACAATGATGATGACTCAATCATATCAATGCAAGGAACCTGAGATCACCTTCACCTCCACTCCAATCCTATGAAAAAAATAACATTTTAAAGGTGATAGAGAAGAAGTCGGTTAAGTGCCATTTCACTGTTTTGTTTATTTACCGAAGTTCAACCAATGAAGCTTGATTTCATAAAAAAAAAACAATGAAGCTTGACGATGAGTTGGGCACGGATTGTGCCACACCACACATATATATGCATCACCATTTCAGTTAGCCGACAAGGATATATAGATTGTGCCGCCACACCACACATATGCATGCATATAGTTTTATTTACCTAACCATATGGCCGTTGGACCGCAACATATCTTGCATTCATTGGTATATGATACAATATAATGCAATCGTAATTCAGTAACCGGTGGCTGCGCATGATACAGCCATTGTCCCTGGAATCGACAGCATAGCACAGTTTCGCGATCAATATATGATATGTTAAGTTCCTGAAAAGACGCATGATTTATACAAATGATGATATGACTCAGTCAATGCAATGCAAGGAACCTCATGAGATCACCTCCACTCCGATCCTATGAAAAAGATAACATTTTAAAGGTGGTACAAGTTGGTTAAGTGCCATTTCACTGTTTTCTTTAGTTACCGAGGTTCAAGTTCAACCAATGAAGCTTGATGATGAGGCTAGCCGACAAGCTAAAACTGTTGCATCATCTACTTTTTACAAGGATAGATTATGATAGAAACACTGTCAACTTAACTTTGAACGATCATCCATTTTCATAAGTCGGTGAAGGAGAGAGCAAAATATGAGATAGCTGTCAGTGTTGGCTACTTTTACTAATGCATGGTTATCCTAATGTAATGGCTTGTGTGTTGGGGCTGCCCACCCATGTTTGATGAGCCTCACACCTCCCTTTCTGAATGCTGCTCCTAGCTGCCCATGGCTTCCGTTCCATGAAAGCTTGGAGTTTTGAGATTGTCCTTTTTTCTCTTCTCAGTAGTAGGTTTCAGAGATGTGATGTAACACTAAATGCTTGGGAGCTGCGCCTGCAGTTTAGAAGTGCTGAAAAGGGGTGAATTATTGTCTTACAAAATTGGAGCATCTTTCCAAAGTCGTGCCACCCCTTAAACTCTATTGTTTAACCAATCCAATGCCCATACCGCCAGACAATAGAGGCACGGCTCTATTTCTTAATTACATGATTGTAGGATAAACAAACTACAAACCCCTACAGGAATATAGCATGGCATATATATGACTTGTGAGATTTTGTTACAGTTTGTCCAAAGAAACTTTGGCATCCATCATGTCAACCAGTATAGTACACAAGAAAATGGGTGCTGCAATTTGCAGCGTACTAGTAGAGAGCCTGTGAGTAGGTTTCAACCATCCTTGCGCAACCATTTGACAAGCCATGGCAATATGCAATGGTCGTGGTATTAATACGCTGATATTTGTCAAATTAAGTGGTTACATGCAGTGAGTAGTACAGTCTGTTAACACTGGATTTTGATCGATTCTGGAAGATGACAGGTAGACCCACATGCGGGAAGAAGGGTATTCGGCAAACAAAGCAAGCGGTCGGCTAAATGCATTGCGGTCGGTTACTCCAGAAGGCGGTGATTCCATTCGGGAAAAACAGAAGATGGCAGGCAAGGCCGATCGAAAAGGTGAAAGTTGTAATAGTAAAGGACTCTAAAAGTTTAGGGTAAGGAATCATGAGTTTCCAAGTTTATTTAAAGGTTCCTTTGTAAATCGTAGTCCTCTAGGACTCGTGTTTTGTCTAGGGTATAAATATTGACCCTCGACCATTGTAATAAGGGTACACAACCAAATCAATACAACCGGCCCCGCGCCAACTTTCGAGTCCTTTTGTCGTGTCGTCGAGTTCTTCGAGAGGAGTCATCGATCCGTCGACCTCCGTAAGTTCCGACAACCTTGTTATCATGTTTAGTATCATGCGGTGGATTTAGACATGATGCAAGTAGTCTTGTTTGTTTTCAATGATCGTGCGGCGGATCTTTGCTTAACAATCAAGAAGTCTTCGCTTATGCTTCGTTTATGAGTAGATACCGTGCGGCGGGCGTTTGCTCAATATGCTTAGTGAAAGCAAGATAGTTATCGGCTCTATTAGATATGGCAAATCTAAATAGATTCATTAAGTTATCCAGTGTTGCATGTTTTAAATATTTTATATATTTGTAACACACTTCTGCCCAATCTAGATCGATATTATTCGGCTCTCTCTTATGGTTTTATTCGTGCTTCAATGATCATTATTTTCGTATTACCTTCGCAAATAGATAATACGCTCGTAATGGCTGAATTATTTTGATCTAGATTGTCACATGTCGTGGGTTCATGCATTTTAATTACGTTTAAGCTTTGACAAAACTGGGTGTCGTGCGGCAGATGCAGGTTTTAGATTAGTTTAAGTGTATTTATTTGCACGTTCCTTCCTCATGGACCCCAATTCGGCTGAACTGCCGAGCTTGGTTATGCATTAACTCATAATTAATTTCACTTGTTCAAACATGTCTTCCCATGTACCTGTATTCGGCAATTAGGCCTTTTCGTGCATTCATCTTACGATTAGCCGAATGGTTTATAAACTTGTTGGCAGACAGCTTTTTATAGCTGTATGTCGTTGTAAGTGGCTTCAGGGCCGTATATGAGGAACTGTCTGGTATTACCCGACATGTTCCGGTTTTGACATTTAATTGTTCTATCCCTTGTTAGTTTTCAGGTCAAACTGACTGGCACGCTTCCGGATCACGAAGCACCCGGGAACCCGATTGAAGCCACGCTTTCCGGCTTGCTGTGTGTGAGGCACAGTGCGTCACATTTTGTGTCAACACAGTCTATGGGTACCATTTGGATTATATTAGTGGTTATAGATAGGGGGTTTCCAGAATTAGTAGTGAATGATCTTGCCTGAAGCGTCAGGCAATGTCAATGTGTCCCGTTTCCTTCCATTCAGAGACCAATAATACTGAACAGATAGACGTTTCAGAACATTCAGATTCACGCTTCACACAGACGTACATACTCTGCTCTTGAAGTATTGTTGAAACTACTACTCTCTCAGTGGACAATGGTACAGTACATCATCTGTTATGTCTCCATCAGTTGTTGAGATCGGTACAATGAGCAGGATCAATTATAGTAGTTAGCGATGATGTGATACTTTCACGCGAGCTCACTTCGACAGACTTTTCATCTCAACACATAAAGCCTAATCTAGCACAGTTCAAATGAATAAAACCTAATTTCTTTGTAGCTTTGGCACTGCTTGCCAACAACAGCAACTCAGCAACCTGAATGATATCAGTACTTGACATTGAAAGAAAGCCCAGACCGAAGGGCCTTTCTTTTTTGAAAGTAAACAAAGTAATATCCTCCTAGGATACTTATCCTTTCACCTTTATATCGCTTTTCCTGGCTGGCACATCCAAAGTTCGTACCATTTGTCATCTGAACTAATTGCATTTAATTACTATGTTATTCACTCTTATCTAGTTCTTATTTTCTATTATTCTCAAGTGATCAGTGTTTTGAACAATGCTGCAAGCTCTTGCAAGAGAAACACACACAGACACACACACTAATGAAGCAGCTTGTTGAGGGCCCAGAGTGCCAAAAATCCAAACCTGAACGTTCAAATCAGTCATACAAGTTCCAAGACAGCAGAGTGACAAAATTCAGATGAATCCCATCCTGACCTAACAGTGCCTGTACATGTCATATACGTGGATTATACTGATGAGACGGATGCGGTTGGAGACGACAAAACTGAGATGGAACAGGGCAGCTAGTGAGCAGTCAGGCAAACACAAGGCCCATGGGCGTCCATGATTACCCCATATCATCTAAGCCACTCTTGTCTGGTTCTTCTTAGATTTATAAGGTGCAACTAGGCTTTTGGGCTTCTCATGCACATGGCCTACGATGCTAAACACCCATGCATCACATTATGACATGCCATCAGGACACTCGTCCATCAATCCGTACTTTTGCACCAGAAGATTATTAGTAACATAAGTATTAGAAGTTCGTGTTTAATGTCTACAACTAATATGTTTACCTATCTTTGCTCCATCTCTTTGTTCATTTGTAACACATTACCCATATAAATGAGGGCAGGGATCCAGTTGTGTGGAGTCCATAGAAAAGAAATGGAGCTTTCATAGTCAATTATGTGTATAAGCACCTCGCCAATAATGGTATTAGAGTTACACACGAAATTTGACATATGAAGTTACATCTCAAGATAAATTAAGATATGTATGTGAATTTTAAAAGAGGGGTTCTTATTACCAAAGATAATATAGCTAAGCAAAAATCGGAAGGTAGTAAAATCTGTACTTTTTTAGTAAACCAGAGACTATCAAACATCTCTTCTTGAATGCTATTATGCCAGGTTTCTATGGAGCGATATACATATAATTTTGGGGATTCCACCACCCCAAAATTAGACCATCATGTGTTTAACTCATGGCCTAAATAAACATAACCATTTGATAGGAGCTGCAACACTTTGTTAGACACTTTGGCTCACAAGGAATAATATTGTATTTAATAATTCCAGACCAAAACCCCTTTGTGCGTGTACTATTTAGGGAGATACATTGGCTTTGGTTCTAGGTTCTGTTGTAGCTCATTAATGATCAAAGAGATTGGCTTTAAGGTGTGGCAACTTTAGAGTCAAGGGCCATGCAGTTCTTTGTGTCTCACAGCCGATCATTTCTCGTATTGGTCAATAATGTTTAGTGAAGGATCGAAACGGGCGACCAGAGGGGGGGTGAATGGTCGCGGAAGCCAAAAATAATTTCTAACCCTTCCCCTAAACACAAAACCTGATTAAATCACGTTTTTCAAATCTGGCCAGAACTCTATGTACCTAGTAAACCTGATGTGGACGAAAATCCGTAACTCCGATCGACCTAAAAATTTGTCAGATTAAACTAGATGAAATTACGAAACTAACCCAACTGAAATCACGTCAATCGGACTTACGGATCTTGAGATAAAAATAAAACAAGCAGACTATGTTAGATGCCGACGAGAATTGTAAAGAACCAATCGAGATGCACAAGATCAATCATTATAGATGAAAGATTAAATTGAGTAATTGAACTTACAAAAGTGCATCTAGCCTCCGTCCGAACATCCTCCCTCTCTTAATCGGAGAGATCAACAAAAACCTCTCACTAGAATTTAAACTCTAGGCTAGACCGGAGAGAGGAAAACTGAACCGTGGAACCCGAGGCACGAGTACTGTTCACGGGTACTGTTCACGCATGAATAGTAACTCGCCGAGAGTCCAAAACGTTCCTCTACCTTCTCAACCCTAGGTGCCACATATTTATATCTCCAAATGGTGGCACGACCTATTTTCACATAACCCCCTACGCTAAATAAATCCAACGTAGGGGCGTAAATTCCAATTACGTCCTCCATGGCAAATTCCGCGATGTCCGCGATCCCTCCATCTCCGCGATGTGATCCTCGCGATGTCGCCGCACGACCATCCGAAATCGTATCGCGATCGCCAGAATTTTCCATCTTCGGCCAACGCCTGCCGCACGGGCGTCCCGGTACGATGCATGGCTTTGTGGCTCAACCAGCGAACCCCAGATTTTGTGGCATAATCCGGAAACCTCCCTCGACGTCCTCCCGCCATGTAGCCAGGTACAGTAGACGTACACCGCACGATCGCCTGTCCCTCAAACGTAAGCCTCGATCTGCCCTTCTCCGCCCCCGCGGTTTTTCGACGCGGCATCCTATCTTTGTTCTTCACTCGTCGCCGCATGTACCTTGTCTCCACCTGTCACCTGCAACCACAACCTGCCAAGAGACACGTCACACGCACACCGTGTTGTCAATCGCTCATCACCAAGGTGCTAGCACGCCGGCATCTCATTTAGAACGCTTCTTATGTGTTCTGTTTTGGTCGGGCATGTAATAAATTTTGATTGATGCCTCTTCTATAAGAGGTATGAGGCTAGAACTTCTCTATTAACTAAGCAAGATCTGTTCTACCATTCCCATGTTACAAGCGAACAAACAAACACCCTGTTCGCTTGGGTTATAAGCCATACTTTTTCAGCCAACAAACATTATTTTTCTCTCACAACAAATCAGCCAACAGTACTTTCAGCCATGGCTTATCAGCCAAGCGAACAGGTGAAAGGTCCTTGTTGGTTTTAGTAATTGAGTGACAACCTAGGTGGACTAATTGTGTTTATGTGAGATACACAGGTAATTAGTCCACAGGTACATGTGTGTGAGCAACATATGCCATGAAGGTGAAAATGGCTTGGAGATGTTGCAAAGCTCACACATGTGATGATGAAAGAGCTTATTGCACATGAGACATGACATTGAGTCATGTGATCAAGGTAGAGAAGATCAAGACAAGACTTGGCTTGATGGACCGGTTGCAAGCGTGAAGGGCAAGTCGAAGGCTTTGGAGTGATGGACCGCGTGGCGGTGAAGCTTGAGCAAGACTTGGCGCCGATGGACGATGGCAATGGTGAAGAGCAAGTAGAGTCAAGATCGATGAACCAATATGATCATGTGACGATATGAAGTGGATCATATCATTGTTGATCGTGTTGGTGCATGTGTTGCATCGACATTGAAGGAGATGGAATGGAATGCGCAAGGCAAAGGTATAACTTAGGGCATTTCATTTCACCGGTCATAGGTGTGTAGAGAAGTTTATGACCGGGTTTAGGATAGATGGCCATACTATCAAGAGGGGCAAACTTGTGTGCATATCGGTCATCTAGTGCCACTCGAGTGATCTAACTTTGCATTGTCGCTAGGATCGAGTGGCGTGGCAAGTTGAGTGGCTAACATCCTTTGGGAAATGATTGTGAAAATGCTAACACACATACACATGGTGGTGTACACTTGGTGGTGTTGGCACATTTACAAAGGAGGTGGTGTTTGCAGGGGTGAGATGGGTTTGGGTCCCTCTCTCCCTTTCGGCGCTTTCGGGAAAATGGAATGTCTATTTTCTATTGCGCCGGATGCAAATTCTGGTGGTTAGCTCATTGGAGTAAGGATGAAGAAGTTAGAAGTGAAAACGAGTTGGTCGCGAAGATGCCAGCGTCGGTCAACTGACCGGACGCTGGATCTGAATGCACTGGACGCTGGCTGGCTGCGTCCGGTCAGGCTGATGTACGGTGACGCAGTAGCTGGAGTGTGACTGGACGCTGGCTGCGTCCGATCAAGTGTGACCGGACGCGTCCGGTCGAGGTCGGTACCTTACTGGAAACGACCGGACGCTGGGGGTTCAGCGTCCGGTCAGTTGAAGCTGCTGCGTCCGGTCAGGTCAAGTGACCGTTGGAATCGGGACACGTGGTCGTCTGTGGGCGACCGGACGCTGAGGTCCAGCGTCCGGTCAACACGACCGGAGCGTCCGGTCGGCCCGACCGTTGCCCAGTGAAGGGGTAACGGCTAGTTTAGCCCTTGGGGCTATAAATAGAAGTGGCCCTCGGTCATGGCTGGTGCTGAGCACCTTGGGGGACTTTGTGTCCATGCTTGAGAGTGCTTGGGAGCCCTCCATCACACATATACTTGATAGTGATCATTCGATTGTGTGAGTGAGCGATTCTAGTGCGATTGCATCATGAGGTTGCATCGAGTGGCACTAGGTGATCGAGTTGCAAGCCGGTGGTGCTTGTTACTCTTGGAGGTTGCCACCTCCTAGACGGCTTGGTGGTGGTCTCCGTCGAAGCGCGCAAGAAGCTTGTGCGGCGCTCCGGAGAAGTGCTTGTGAGGGGCATTGTGCTCGCCCCGCGGGAGCCGCAAAGAGCAACTCTAGTAAAGCGTATCATTGAGCTACCCTCACTCAAGGGGTAGGTTCTTGCGGCGCCCGACATGCGGGCTTAGCGGGTGATGCTAATTAGCCGCCGAACCACCAAGTGAGCGGTCGACACAACGGGGACTAGCGTGTTGGCAAACACGTGAACCTCGGGAGAAAAATCATCGTGTCAACCTTATTCTTCCCGTTGGTTTGCATCCCCATTACACAAGCTTGCAATTACTTTTATACATATTAAGCTTGTGTAGTTGCTCTAGTAATTAGATAGCTTGTGTAGCTTGCTAATTACCTTCTTGCTTGTGTAGCATAGAAGTAGCTCCCTTGCGTGGCTAATTTGGTTTTAGTAACCTTGTTAGTCACATTGCTTAGTTTGTGTAACTAAGTATTTGCGCTCTCTAATTAGGCATTGGTTGCCTTGTTATTGAGCATTGCTAGTGAGCTTAGTTAGCTTTGTGCTTTTGCTTACTAGCATGTGTAGGAGCTCCCTTGTTGCTTAAAGTACTAGTGGCATAGGTTTGTGTAACCTTGCTCCTAGAATTGTTTAGGAGAGCTCTAGCTAGCCCGGCACCTTTGTTGCATAATTGTTATCTTTGCAAGGTGCTAGTGAACATATATAATGGGGTATAGTCTTGGCTAGACCGATAGTTTTAATTACGCATTTGTATCGGTTAGCCGACGCGATTAAGTTTTAGAAAAGACTATTCACCCCCCCCCTCTAGTCGCCATCTCGACCCTTCAACAGGCCAAAAAGCCAATAAGTGATCCACCACCATAAATCATTCGATCTCCTAGTTGTAACACATTTGTACAGTACAATTCCACCCATTGTTCCATTCCCAACAAGAACATTGGCATTGGTTTAAGTTATCTAGTGTTCCGGCCAAATGAGTGAAGACATTATTAATGAGGCAATTAGTGGGGCTCGATCTAGAGTATACCTATTCTATTGCTACACTAGGCTTTAAAAAGCCTCGAACAAATCCAAGAGCTCTGAGCCCGAACTATGCTGAACTTTGGAGTACAAACTCACCCATAAATGTCATTTTCTCTGGGCTAGGTGTAAGAAACATAGACCCTAGCAAGTCCTAATGATTTTGGTGGTTGAACGATAACATAACCATTAGAACTAACAATCTTTACTAGTATATAAGGTACTTAGCCTTATGGATGTAAGAGATAGACTTGAACGAGGCTAAAGTGAAGAACGAGGAATTGAAAGCTCTAGTTTGGTTTTGGTGAATTGATAAAACCCTAAGTGCTAACCTAGTTTATCAAAGTGATTATGAGATAGGTAGCACTACTCCAAGTGATGAAGCAATGGTGAAGATCATGATGATGGTGATGGCATGGTGATGATCAAACGCTTGGACTTAGAAAAGAAGAAAGAGAAAAACAAAAAGCTCAAGGCAAAGGTGAAACTTGATAGGAGTTTTCTTTGTTTTGGTGATCGAGACACTTAGTGAGTGTGATCACATTTAGGATCGATAGCCGTACTATTAAGAGGGGTGAAACTCGTATCGAAATGCGGTTATCAAAGTGCCACTAGATGCTCTAACTCATTGCATATGCATTTATGATCTAGTGAAGTGCTAACACCGTTGAAAATATTTTTGAAAATACGCTAATACATGTGCAAAAGGTGATACACTTGGTGGATGGCACATTTAAGCAAGGGTTAGAAACTTCACCGGTAGAGTGTTCGCCCGTAGAGTGCGAACAGTCCGACGGTGCCACCGGCGCCCTGTACAGAAAAGATAGGATTTCACATAGTGCATCAGACGCTGGTCTCAATTGGACCGGAGCGTCCGATCAGTGGAAGCAGTGAAGACGCTGGCATCGGTCTTTGACTGGATGCTGGTGGGGTACGTCCGGTCCTGCTGACGTGACAGTGCACAGAGGAGACAATATGTGACCAGACGTTGGGTGAGTCCGGTCGGGCATGACCAGACGTGTCCGGTCGCGAGTGGAGGCTTACTGGAAGTGATTGGACGCTAGGGTCTTGCGTCCGGTCATGATCAAACTGACGTGTCCGGTTGCAGCTGGAACCTTATTGGAAGTGACCGGACGCTGGGGTCCTACGTCCGGTCGTGGCACTGTACTGCGTCCAGTCATCACTTGACCGTTGGGATCGGGTGCTCAGTATTTGAAGAGAGGGATGACGTGGCAGCCATCCGTTGACCGAACGCTGGCACGGTGCGTCCGGTCGATCTGATCGGAGCGTCTGGTCACCCCGAGTAGTGCCCAGTGAATGGGTACAACGGCTCTATTTCATGGGGGCTTCTATTTAAGCCACATGGCTGGCTTAAGCTCACTCTCTTGGCCATTTGCATTGACATAGCAACCTTGTGAGCTTAGTCAAAGCCCTCCCACTTATCTCCATCATTGATTCATCATCTTTGTGAGATTGGGAGTGAATCCAAGTGCATTGCTTGAGTGTTTGCCTCTAGAGACACTTGGTGTTTGTGTTTCGCTGTGGGATTCGCTTGTTACTCTTGGTGGTTGCCGCCACCTAGACGGCTTGGAGCAGCGAGGATCATCGAGCGGAGGTTGGTGATTGTCTCCGGCTCCGATCATGGTGATTGTGAGGGGTTCTTGACCTTTCCCCGACGGAGAGCCAAAAGGTACTCTAGTAAATTGCTCGTGGCTTTTGTGATCCTCATCTTGTGTTGGTTGTGCGGCACCCTATTGAGGGTTTGGCATGTGATGCCAATTAGCACGTGAACCTTCAAGTGAGTGAATCGCCATAACGAGGACTAGCTTACCGACAAGCAAGTGAACCTCGGTAAAAAAATCATTGTGTCATCATTTGATTCCGAGGTGATTGGTATTCATCCTTGTGATTGATTGGTTCATTCCTTGACTCGGTGGTATATCTATCTTGCTCTATCTCTATACATTATCGTAAACTAGTTGTTAAGCTCTTTAGTGTAGCTAGTCGTGAGAACTTGTTAGTTTGGTTAGTGTGGCTCTTTAGTTAGCTTTTAAGAGCACACTAACTTAGTGTAGCAACATAGCCATTGTGTGGATAGAGACTATACAAAATAGAATTGGGTAGGTGGCTTGCAACCCCAAGTATAGTGCTAGCGCAAAATTTGCTTCGCCATCTTATTGACTAATCATTTGTCTTAGTGTTGTTGTAGAAATTTTTAATAGGCTATTCACCCCCCTCTAGCCATTAGGACCTTTCAGGAATCAACACCTCAAATGAAGGTCAAAAAGTAGTCATGAAGAATCTAGAAGGATCACATGATACGAAGAAGGATTTAGTGACATTTATGTTTTGATTTGCTCTCGGACTTCGCAAGTGATGAAGAAGGATCACATGACTTGAAGACGAACTAGTGTTAGATGACGACTTCTCCACATGCGAAAGAGCTTCTCTAAGGTGTAAGGTCTATCTATTAGAGAAACTTGGTGAAGGCAATGATGACAACTGGTCTTAACTTTCAATGTCCTTAGACTCACACAAAACAAGGCATCGATTCATGCATTTCATATCATAGTTGAACTTTGTTTGGGCCGAGTGAATGAGGGCCACGAGGCTGGGTGAAGCATCATATCATATCATTGCTTCTTTATTCAGTCTATTCATTTGATGCTTTAGCTCTCTCTGTAACAATGTTGGAGTATAGTGCCTTGAGGCTGGATCCAGAACAATTTCCACCATGAAAAAATCACTACTACATTCAGACCTATCGCAAGCGGTTCGTAAATCCTATCACAAACAATTTTTGGCCTCTGTAGTGAGTTGTTGATGGTGATAACATTTTCACCACAGTCAGTTTTGCAACCGGTGGTGATAATAGCTTTATCAGAATCGGTTCGTATTACGAGCCCGCGGTGATTAGAATTTTTAGAAACCCAAAAATGGGCCAAAAAAGCAAAAAAAAATGTTTTAATCCCGGAAAACCTCCCACTAGTCACAAGTCACTCGATTTTCACGTAAAAAACCACGTGCTACGCGGTGCTAGGATTCGAACCTAAGACATTTGTCCTCACGCATAGCTCCTCCAACCACTCTCCTCTAACCACTCCATCCCTAAGTCATTTGTGTCTATATAGCATATCCATTCCCCTAGTATTCACTTTTTAGGATTTTAAAATAAATATTTAGGACCTTAAATGACTTCAGATGAAAAAGTCATAAACTACAAATTTGTTGTTCTAATCAAGATCTACAACTTCGATTTTGGTCGTTTTGCCATTTGACGTCGTTTGATAAATTTGAATTTCAAATCGTCAAAACTTTAGCCATACTTTTAGGACCTCAAATGATTTTAAATAAAAAACTGATCAACTACAAAGTCGTAGTTCTCATCGAGATCTACGACTTTTGTTTTGGCCAATTTTCAATCCGAGGTGGTTTAAAATTTTTTATTTTTAAAATTTTGGAACTTCAAATACAAATTTGAGGCCATAAATGATTTCTAATGAAAAAGTTGTCAACTACAAATGTGTATATCTCATCGGGATCTAAAACTTTGGTTTTAGTCATTTTTCTAACTGAGGTTGTTTTTACAATTCAAAAAAATTGAATTTCAAAATTCGAGTGCTTCAAACAGAATTTTGGGACAAAAAATGGTTTCAAATAAAAAGTCATGAACTATAAAGGTATAGATCTTGTCGAGATCTATAAATTTGATATAAAGTTTTAACTTCATCCGACTTTATTTAAAAAAGTTATAAATTTTATTGTACTACAGTATGGTTATCGCCGCCGTATCATAAAACAAACGGGCGGTAAAAAACGTCTTTAGCGCCAGTTCATACGGCAAGCCGACAATGATGAGGAGCACATCATCACCGCCGGTTGGTGGTGCAAACCGGCTGTGATGATGGACTATCACCGCCGATTGGTAAGGCGAAGCGGCGGTGATAGTTATTAACCCAGCGTTGATACTCTTATCACCAACGGTTTATATTACGAACCGTTGATGATAGCTATCACCAATGGTTTTAATAATACTGGTGGTGATAGAGGCGTTGGTGATAGGTTTGAATGCAGTAGTGAATGAAGTTTTGGCCACAAATTGACATATATGTAATGGACTATGAAAAAGGGAAAATGTGTGAGAAACTCATGAAGTGCAAGTTTCTTGTGCACTCTCTAGCCCAGGTCCACTTCTGTATGACCTCAACTTACTGGACATGCAGACCCATCCAGATTTATCAACATTAAGTTAGATAGCCATAACTTTATAGATTATATTTGTTTCTTTTCAAATTACTCTATCTAAGGTTAGGGTGGCAAATTTTCTAGGCATAGAACAATGGCAAAACTTAGTTATAGGGAAGTGTGTGACAAATTCACTTTTTAATTTTTATCAACCAATTGAGAAAAAAATCAGCACACACTTTCCAAGTTTAACTAGTAAAACAATGCATGGAACTGATGTCAAAATGATGTGAATATCTCACATGCCACAGTGGTAGTCATATAAGAAACAATAATCATATGCACGAGGCAACTCATGTTTAAGCTTACATTGAAATAAAAAAAATCCTAATGACAAGAAAGCATTTCGTGCCTATAGAAATAAATGAAATTATTGGAGCCTAGATGTTGTACTGTCCTAGTGCTCTATATGAATATCACAGCAGTGGCATGAACAGGAAACCTTGTTGCTTCAAAGCAGTGCACGTTTTTTTATCCAATAGTAGGTTTACCAACCCTTTTCCCAAAGTGTTTTGCTGGTGTGTTTCCTTTCATCTCTACTTCATCTATTGAGTGTTGGTTCCCTGATCCCTAACAATTGAATAGACCATCATTCTTCTATTGTTGTTTGGTGCTAAACTCTAGAGGTTTTTATGATCGATTTGGTTCACTCTAATGTCTCACGTAGCCGACACCTTAGGGAAAAAATCTTCCTTCAACCAACAAGCGGAAGCATTGTCATATATTCTAGGGCAAGAGGGCACTAGTGGAGCCAGATGTAGGATAAGCTTATTTGAACTTATAACCAGTAGTCATAACTCTCAGTGGGTTCAGGTTCATGCAAAATGAGGTATGGATTCATGTATTTCCTGTGGTAGTTGAATCTTGTTAGGCCAAGTCAATGAGGTCCACTTCTGCTTAATGAAACACATGTCACAATGACACGCTCGGGAAAAAAAGTCAATGAGGTCCACGAGGGCTGGATGAAGCAACATATCATAATCCTTGCTTCTTTGTTCAATTTGTTCATTTGATGTTGCAGTCGCGAAGGAACCTCTATGTAATGATGTTGGATTGATGCCTCGTCTTTGATAAGGGTTGAAGCCTGGATAATTTTTATTGAGTTGCATGCACTAATTAGTTCAACCCAAAAGTTCTGATGGGAAGAGTTGGGCAGACGTGGAATAGGAGCGAGCAACAATTATTTTATTTAATTGCGCTAACCATGATTCGAACTAGAGACCACTGGCTCTGATACCATATTAAGTTGCATGCACCGATCAATTCAACTAAAAAACTTAAGCTGATGGGGATAGGTGGGCAATTCACTTATATTCCAACAATTTTCATTATTAAAAGCCTGCATATATAATGGAACATGAAAAGGTCATGAAGTGCTGGTTTCTTGTGCACTCTGGTCCAGATCCACTTTTGCATAACCTCAACTTACCAGACCAGTGGACCCACCGCGACTATCTGGATTGATCAACATTAATTTTTTTTTCTGAAATGGATCAACGTTAAATTAGGTAGCCATATATATAATATATATGAGGGGGCCGTTTGGATCCTTTCATTTGGAGGAATTGAAATCTACTTAATAAATTAGACTATTTGAATTTGATATTTTACTATTTTTCAAAGTTCACATATAAGCCATAATCTCAAATTCATAGGGTAGGAGATGGAAATTGATTTTTATAGATCGTCATTCTATGTTTCTACTTTGTAACTTATAACACACTCTTCAACTCGCTCCCCCACGGTAGAAATGCAACACATAAGTACATATCTCGTATAGCCAATAATAATATGCAAATATAATCTATATATAACTATATTAGTTTAATTAATATGTGTATAAATTATGATTATCAAAATGAATTCAATTTCAATGATCCAAATGGGCCCAGTTGTTTCTTTTGGAACTCTAAGGTTAGGGTAGCCAATTTTCTGGCCAAAACAACGACAAAACTTCGTAATAGTAAAGGGTATAACAAAGTCAAGTTTTAACCAACCAAATGAGAAAATCATTCACCACATTGTTTTCGCAAGTTTGGCTACCAAAAGAAAGAATGATAAAGCTAACGTCAAAATACATTGAATATTCTTGCATGCTAGTAGGAGTCACATAATAAAAACATAATAATTATATGCATAGAAGCTCATGTTTAGACTTGCATTTAAGTAAAACTTTCTAACAGAAGAAGCTATTTCAGTACCTGTGGAAATAAATGAAACTTTTTTTTTTAAGAAAGGACGACAAAAGTTTTGCCACAATTTATATTTGGACAAGAACTAAATGGAATTATTGTTAGAGCCCACACGCCGGTGTAGCACTCCACATGAATATATGAATATCTCAAGAGCGCATGGATAGGAGTAATCTCATTGTTTCAATACAGTGCATGTTTTTATTCCAATGTCAGCTTTAACGACCTTTGTTGGGTACAGGAGAAATGGGACACTCATGAAAATGTCATGGAGTGATCCTTACTTTATTCCAATGTCAGCTTCAATATATTTGATTTTCTTTTCTTTTTTCCAACCTTTCTGCTCTTGGTGAATCACATCAAGTACCTAAACAAAAACACTCCTATGAGAACATAACCGTACAATGTCTGAGCGCTCATGCCGTGGCTCTGGCCGCCGGCCCTCTTGCCAGTGTAGCAATCGCCGGTATAGAATCGCTAGTGTCATCATAGTCCGCTCTGCCGTCCATAGTCCTCAATCACTCCAATCATTCTCCACCATTTTATGTTCTCCACACACACACACACAAACACCTCCATAGAGTTCTGCTACTAGTAGTCTAGTATCCCTGGAAGCAGAGGAGCAGCAAAGCTGGACTGGGAACGACGGTCACTGTCAGGAGAGTCACCACCGAGACGAGAGGTAGAAGGGGACGGACAAGATAAGGACATTGCTGTGAAGCTTCCTGCACCTAGCTGTGCCGTCTATCTAACTGTGAAGCTAAGCATCCTTGACAGAATGTCAATGACGTAAAGCTCCCTGCACCTAGCTGCGCCTTTCCAGTTTGCAGCGAACTGAAGAAATGAGCATGTAAAAGATAAAACTAGCATAAAAATACCCCCCACATTGATGATCTCAAAATGCCAACCATGTTACAAATCATCAACAATTTGAATCGCAATCCGCTCGATGTACCATTTTTGGACGATTTACGATCTACAATGCAAACGCAACTGGATCCTGCCAAGCCATCCAGAATTTGATACCTGTAATCCATCTAGAAGTCCCCAGAGGCAACGCAGGTGATGATCACACACTGAACCCACGATGTTCAGTGTTAGCCTCTCAACGCCTATCGGAATTTTGGGCTGAACAATCTAGCTACAACACAAGAGAGAGGAACTAATATGACATGCATTGAATAAGCATTTGAACGTGTAACTGAATCTAAAGTATACAGAATTGTGCCTCTGATTCTTGAGCCGCACAGTCCAAAGAAGCCTACTTTGTTCAGAAAGAATTAAAGATCACATTTTTTTTGTTGACTATGGAACTAAACATGTTCGGATATGCTAAGTGCTACTACCAGTACTGTGACGTGTACGGGAAAAGAAATTCCCATGAAGAATCTAAGCAGTAAGCACAGATGTCGTATTGTCGTCAGATGCTTAGTTAGGCTCAATGAAAATGAGATGAAGCATGAGGCCTTCCCAATGCTCCAGTCTGTCGTGCTGCTCCAAGGTCCATATCGGCACCAAAGTTCCATGTCACACCGAGCTGTAGGCTCGCACAGTGTCAGAAGCTCCTGCAGAAGAGCTTGTAGCTTCATGTGACACCAACGCAGAGTAGCGAACCGGGATAGCGTTGTGGTGACGAAGCAGCCAAATTGCTCTGCAGAGAGAGAATGCATGGGAGCTGATTTCAAGAACGGAGATAGGAGACTAGGGATAGTGGTGGGACCAAAGGGGAAGAAGATGGCAGTATGTCTCGTTTGGAGAAATATTAGCTTCAGTGGTAGCTCTCATACATGGAACGTAACTTTTTTCTAAGACTAGTAGTGATGTCTGCCTGCGTTGCGACTAGCCTGAGGGCCTTATTTGGTAGTGCTCCTCGTGCTTGAGATTCTCCGTGGAAACTGATTCTATGAGAGCAGTGGTTCTCTAATTGAAAATGTTTTTCTATAATTCTTTAAGATCAACTCTATACATACAATGACTCTATGCATTGAGTGAATCAGGAGGAACTACTTTTCTTTTCACTTCCGAGCCCTTTAATCCATTTTAGAGAATCACTTCTCAGAATTAGCATATAATCACTTGCACTATTACATACAAGATTTTTAGAGTCTTCTAGAAACCATATGTAATGGATATTCCAACCGCCTCAATTGTCTCTAGAAATCAGCCAGGTATGCAACTGCCTCTAGAAATCAATTTTTAGAAGCGGGTTGAATCCCAACCACCTCTAGATATTGATTTTTGAGATGGTCCAGAACCTAGTAGCCTCTAAGAATTGTTTCCCACTACTTGATTTCACGTTACTTAATATTGATTTCCAACTTTCTTTTTGATTTTTCTAATTATGTGATAATTATTTAAACCAATCCTACTACTTAGCGGCCCCAGGTTTCCACAATTGAAGAAAAAAGCGCGGACTTCATAAATCGGACCAAAAAATAACAAAAAAAAAAATCCAGGAGAGACCCACCAGCCAGCCTCACACGGTTGTGCATCCTAAGTCATAAGTCACGCGTGCATGTGCGGTTGCTGGGATCAAACTCTCAACCTCAAGCCTCGTGCATTTCTTACCTTACCAGTGTTCCTCAGAGTTACCTCAATAGAAGATGCATTCCTTTTCTATTTACCTTCGTAAATATTTTAATGCATATTTGAGACCTTAAACGAATTCAAATAAAAATGAAGCTGGAAAAACTTCGATATCTTTGAGTATAACTTTGGTTTAGGTAATTTCTCTATCTGAGGTCATTTGAAAAAATAAAAAAATATGAATTTAAAATCATTAATCTTTAAATAGAGTTTGTAGGACCTAAATAATTTTAAATGAAAAATTCATCAATAATAAAGTTCTATATCTCTTCGAGTACTTAGAACTTTGCTTTAAGTGATTTCTCCATCCAAGGTACTTTAAAATTCAAAAAAACTGATTTTAAAAAAAATAAAAACTTAAAACTGAACTTCCAGGCATTAACTGATTTCAAATGAAAAGGTAGTCAACTATAAAGTTACATATCTCTTCTAGTACTGTAACTTTGGTTTAGGTCTTTTATTCATCCGAGGTCATTTGGATTTTTCTTTTAAAAGTGTATTTCAAAATATAAGAACTTTAAACAGTTTTTTTATGCACTAGATGAATTCAAATGGAAAATTCATCAACTATAAAGTTGTAGATCACTTTAAGTAATACAATTTTGATATAAAGTTTGTCTCCATATGACTTATTTTGCAAAAGTTATAAATTTTATTGTGCTCTACCTATTTTTAGATTGCATGAAGCCCCTATAAATTCATTTTTAGAGACCGATGATATTCTAGCCACCTTTATAAATACCTCCATTTCTAGAGGCGGTTGGCAAGCTAAACCGCCTCTAAAAAATACCATTTTTAGAGATGATTTGGCTTGCAAATCGCTTGGGTTGGCTCAGAAACCATTTTTAAAGGTGTATTTTGATTAAGCTGCCTCGGTCCAAAAAATGTCTCCATTGCTAAAAAATCATTTGTGTACTAGTGTTTTCAGTAAAAAAAATATTTGGTAGAACTCTTCACTAAGATTGTCTTCAACAACCTCGATCCAAAATACAAGACCCATTTGTTCTTTGGGTAGCGCTACAGGCAAATGGTTCAATATTTATTTTTGGTCTTCTCCGACAACAAGACTCAAAAGACAACCTTTTCTGCAAATGAATCTACAGAAGAGATGATACTTAGATTTGGGTTATGCCTCTCCTGACACCTAAAATGGGTCTTCCATATAAGTATCATGTTGGAGGCTATATATATTGTGTTGGAGACCCATTTTAAATTTGAGTTTTGCAATAGATCTCCTGTTGAAGACAGCCTAAGCTCTGCCAAACAGACTCTGACATCATGAGACCGAGAGTAGAATCAAAGCACTACATGTGCTTGTTCGTATAACTGAAAATCACAAGCAGTCAAGCAGAGACGGTGGTACATCAAACATCTTGCGAGCACGACAACGAAGAGATTCCTGAGCTTGTCAAGCCAAAGGCAACGAGTGGAGAGCAGAGCAGAGCAGAAGAGGATCCTTGACTTGTTCTTCTTGGATGTGATGCGCATGGCCACGCCCCTTCCTCCTCTGACCGGACCTGCACCAATGAAGCAGAAGCAGCAGAACAGAGCTATCAGCATGTTCGTTGTTGGTTTCTAGGTGAGAGGAAAATATTGTTGGCTGGCTGGTTTAGGCTGGCTGAAACCAACAAGCGAACAGGGTGTATATGTGTATCCCGTGACTGATGCCGATGGAAGGAGCTCGGCCGGCCCGTCAATGGGGGGCGCTAGTGCTAGTAGACGAGCTCCGGCAGTGCGGGAGCAGAGGCCTGCTGCTGCATGGCCTTGTTTAGTTGGCAAATTTTTTTGGGAAATGATACTATAGCACTTTCGTTGTTATTTGGCAATTAGTGTTCAATCATAGTCTAATTAGGCTTAAAAGATTCGTCTCGTGAATTTCATCTAAACTGTGTAATTAGTTTTATTTTTTATTTATATTTAATGCTTCATACATGCGTCCAAAGATTCGATGTGACGAAAAATCTTGAAAAATTTTGCAAAATTTTGGTAACTAAACAGGCACAAAATCAAGCGCTCGTACAAGCATGCTGTGCTGACCCTGAGCGGAGCTGGTGACAGAACTTAGGACACTAGCACTGCACGTCAATTTCCAATAAAACATGCAGACCTCAGCGGCAGGGAACCATGCATGCAAGCAGAGCTGTCAAACTGTGAATGTATTGCATGCGCTTTTTCCTTTTTTTTTCCTCCTGGGTATATCAATTTAACTATGTGACTGTACAATTATCTAGCCTAGCACACACTATACAAAACTAGAGAGGTTTGGATTATGCAGCAAATGGATAGATGCAAACGAACTCGTTATTTCCTGACGGGATTTCTCGGCACCATTGGTTGGACGCTTACGTGGATTATGCAGCAAATGGATAGATGCAAACGAGCTCGTTATTTCCTGACGGGATTTCTCGGCACCATTGGTTGGACGCTTACGCTAGCACAATGTAACGGCCAGAAGAGACTAGGGTTCACCACTATTCCTGTAGAGATTGTGATGATATATGGGGTGTTTGATTTCACGGACTAAATTTTAGTTCATGTCACATCGGACATTCGGATGCTAATTAGGAGGATTAAACATGAGTTAATTATAAAACTAATTACACAGATGGAGACTAATTTACGAGACGAATTTATTAAGCCTAATTAACCCATCATTAGCGCATATTTACTGTAGCACCACATTGTCAAATCATGAACTAATTAGACTTAAAAAATCCGTCTCGCAAATTAGTCGTAATCTGTGTAATTAGTTATTTTTAGTCTATATTTAATACTCTATGTATGTATCAAACATCCGATAGAACAGAGACTAAAGTTCAGTCTAAGGAACCAAACAGACCCATAGTCTTGGTAAGCCTATACTTACTAAGACCATTAATAATTATAACTATTTTTTCGGCACAGCATGCTTATCTCCCCTGATGGGATTTCTCGGCACCATTGGTCGGACGCTTCTGATAGCACAATGTAACGGTCAGAAGAGACTAGGGTTCACCACTATTCTTGTAGAGATTGTGATGATATAATCTTGGTAAGCCTATACTCTCTCCAGGTTGGTAAAAGAAGTCGTTTTGGACAAGGTTCGAGTCAAACATTAGGAATATTGAAAGGACCTAGGATGCCGCCTAGAGGGGGTGAATAGGCGTTTCTAAAAATTAACACATTTAAATGCGGAAACAATTAGAAAAGGGAGTTTCCAAAATGGAAACTCCAAATTAAGAGTAATATCACCCCTCACAAGTTAGCCATAGAGTTAACAAGGTATAAATAATATATCTAGAAGCTACAACCCTACAACACAAAGTTAGAACAGAGATCAAATAATATTCAGCCCTGAGCTCTAATACCGGACGTGAAGACACGATGGACATACTTTCCATTGACTCGATCTCAAGTGCATCATCACATTTGGATTTTTCATATAAATCAAAAAGTATAGTCCAAATGAGATGAGTACTCTCCAGATATGGTTGTCCATTGAAGATTGCCTCATCTTAAACCTCTGCACTCAATATACTCAACATGACATTAATAGCTTGAGCATTGAGTTGCACGCATATCTCTTCCTCTTTTGACAAATTTTTGTAGTTGCTCCAATCAACTATAGGAAAAGGTATGCTTGCATCCACAACATGCTTAACAAGAGGACTAATATCCCTAAAAGTATTGAGTACATGAATTGACCAAGGTAGAAAGTTTGTACCATCATTTTGGAGAAGCACCGGCTCCAACTCGATAGGCGTCGACATCCTTTTCTCACGGCGGTGAAGCTTTAGGTGAGAACCTTGCTCTGATACTAATTGAAAGGACCTAGGATACCGCCTAGAGGGGGGGGTGAATAGGCGTTTATGAAAATTAACACCTTTAAACGCAGAAACAATTAGAAAAGGGAGTTTTCAAAATGAAAACTCCAAATTAAGAGTAATACCACCCCTCACAAGTTAGCCATAGAGTTAACAAGGTATAAAGAATATATCTAGAAGCTACAACCCTGCAACACAAAGTTAGAACATAGATCAAATAATATTCAGCCCTGAGCTCTAATACCGGACGTGTCCGATATACACGATTTCTGCAGATAAGCCCCGAACTTGCTCCTTTCGATTTCTATCTTCAAACCAAACTGCAGGCACCTACTAGAGATGACAATATACACAGAGAACCTACACAAGAGCTGGAGCAACACAAATATCAAATGAAATGTGAATTGAGACATGATATTTATTTTTCCAAAGTTCGGACTCGTTCGAGTCCTACTCTCCATTGAAGGGGCTGCGGGCGACCCAGCTAAGGTCAGCCCTAAAGGATACTACGAAGGTCACTCTAGCCGGAGTCTTTTCCAACTCCTTTTCCTCCTTCCACTAGTTGATTCTGAGGTGGCGGAATCGATCGTTACAAACTTTCCGAGGCAACCACAATCTCTCGGGTGATCTTCGGCGACGCCTAGCCGTCTAGGACCGAAGAGTCCAAGAGTAACAAATGCAAATCATGAGATTGATAATATGCACAAGTGCTCAAGTAGTTGGATTGCTCTCTTTTTTAATTTCACTCAACCCACAATTTGATTTGGCAAATTTGATCAAACACTAACTAAGAGAGAGTTGGGAGAGTTGGCAAAGCTAAAAAACGTGCTAGAGGATCAGCAGAATCAGCAACCTCCAAAGGTGGAGGCTTGGGGGTATTTATAGCCCCCTTAGAAAAACTAGCCGTTTTATAGCCGTTGCCATACCGGACACGTCCGGTATGTCCGGTATGACTTACACTGCACCAACGGTAACTAAGTTACAGTGTCAATATGAGGCGTCGGTACTCCCGATGAATGCCGGAACTCCCGACAGCCAGAACTCTCGACTCACGTCGGAACTCCCGACCCTCAACATATTTGAAAACTAAGTAACTGAGTTAAAGTTTGTGAGTTGTCAGAACTCCCGACGCATGCCAGAACTTCCGACCGTCGGAACTCCCGACTCACGTCGGAACTCCCGACCCTCAAGGCATTTGAAAACTAGCCGTTGGCCTCTGGTTGTCCATACCAGACACGTCCGGTATGACCAGGACAGTGAACCATCTAAGTCAGTTAAGCGCGACACGTCGGAACTCCTGACCGTCGGAACTCCCGACGAACCAACCCGAGAACAACAAGAATTTTATCGTTGCTGGGCACATACCGGACACGTCCGGTATAAATACCGGACACGTCCGGTATTGCTGGATCAGCAAAACACATGTTAGCACTTTTGTCTCTCAAATACTCAAAACTCACATGGGTTGGTTTGAGCACTTATGAAACATTATCTATCAACATGATGCATTCCTCTTAATAGTACGACATTTCTATTAACTCAAATTTAAAAGTATAACGAATTTAAACCTTTTGAGTTGATCTCTTTCAACCGAAGCCGTGTATTCCGATCTTCATCAAGTGAGGGTGCCAACATGTCAACTTTGATCTTTTTTACTAGAGCATAGCCATCTTGAGCACGTGACTTGATTCCATTCACCAAATTCTTGAATAATCCCAAATGTATCAAGTCACTTCCATCAAACACTCCAATAGTGATTTGATCCTTCACATTAACATGACCATCATAGCTTGATTAGTACCTCAACTAAATGCAAGTACTTCCTTCTTCATACTAGCTAGGTTCTTCGGCCGCCAAGCTGTCGCTTGCCCTTCACCCTTACTTAGTACCTCGAAGCCTTTCCTTGCTATATATCTTCACCATCTCAAGCCATCAAGTCACACCTTATGTTGAATCATCCATTCATTTGTATTGTTATCTTTTTCATTTCAATTTAGCAAGCTTCAAATATGAGACTATTCCATGTGCAATCCCTCATGTCTCATTAATTAATTCTTACGAGCTTGCTTACACATAGCATATGGAAATCCCACAATCAATAAGCCTTTGTATGAATTACATTTACACTGTTGTCTTGTGCTTGAACTAGATTGTTTATACAACAACACATCATTTTGGCTTTCATTAAGTGCCTGTGAGATAACCTATTACATGTCCACACTTAGCAAACGGGTTAGACCTTTAATCACGTTGTCATTCAATCATCCAAAACCCACTTTTAATCTTCCTCTTTTTAGTAATTGATGACAACTTGATTAAAGCTTACAAAAGAATATAAACATTTAAACTTTTGGGTTTAATGATTTATGAGAGGCTCCCCCTTAATATGTGCTTATGATTAGAATTCACAAAATGACCTCAAATGTCAATTGCACATACTAAACCATTTAGGAGACTCCCTAAATCATTGCATTCGTGGGGTGCATGTGTGTGTGACAAAGTAAAACCGTGATGCATATGACAAGATATATCACACAGGAATAAATATAAAGGCATCTCATCAAGTATTTTCATTCTAGCATGCATAGTCCTTATGAAAATAAATATAACATATGTATGTCACACATAGCACTCATTTCACATTTTCTCAAGTCCACAAGCCACTAATATAATATAAATAAAGATCATGTCTCAAGAGATACATAGATAAATCATAAGTAAGTCTCATCTCAAACTCAAGATACATCAATGAAGCTCATAAATTAAAAAGAAGCTCAAGAAACTACAAGCCTGCAGTACATATCTTCAGGTACAAAGATAAGAAAATGAAACTATCCTGAAGCTTTAATCAGTCTCTTTCTCCCTTTGTCATCTATCACCACAAAGGTCCAACAATGACATACTAAGGACAAAGAGGCTGCAAGCTGTCTCTGAAAGCTGTGATCACTCATCATCATCTTCATCTCTACCAACATCCGCATCATCTGAGCGTGTAGCACCGGCTAGACGAGAACCACCCGCACCAGATGGGTCATAGAAACTACCTGTGAGGTCACTCCACCAGTCTAAAGCATACTCGTCTGCTGCACTGGGACATGGCTGAGAGTGAGTAGGCACACGAGCCTGTAGTGGTAAAGTGTTAGGGTGCTTTGGAGCCTGCTGCTGCTGCTATCGCTGAAGGAACTTAGCATACTCTACGTCGTACCTGCCCTATTGCTGCTCCTTAGTCTCAGACTCACTAGCTGCCTCATATGATAATGGAGACCTAGGAGGATCAAGCTCAAGTCTAGAAGCAATCTGCTTCAAAGTCCGAGTATCATTCCTCCTAGCCTCCCTCTCCTTCTGCTGATAGGTCCGTATGTCCTTGCACATCCCAAAGATAGCACTGAACATCTTGCGAATAGGAGAAGGAGGACTGCAGTGACGTGAAGAAGAATGTGAAGGAGCATGTGGTAGAGGAGAAGCTCATCCAGCTACTGCACCACCTGCAGGTGAATCTGCCTCTGGTGCTGCTACTCCTCCTCCTAGTCCTGCTGGAGGTACCCCAATCTCTGTCAAGTCATCTACAATCTTTAGGACTTTATGCTTCTTCTCATACTCAAATGTGTGTCCTATGACCTTCTCAATCGTAAACATGATGTAAGGTGCAAATCCATAGCCCTTGAGGGGCCTCTCTCCCACACTCCTGATCTCTGACCAAATAAAGTCAAACACACTGAATGGCTATGCATCAGGTGCCATCCTGTGGAGCAGGTTCCTGGAATAATCTACAATGTTGTCCTTGTCTCCTCCCTTGCAGTCAATAGTCTTCCTGAACATCCTATCCAGGTATCTGTAGGTAGGGTGAAGACCTAGAACCTTCCCCACTGCTCCTCTCTCACCTCCTAGTGGGTACATGTAGGTGAGCTGCTCAGGAGGTAACACCTGCTCTGTGTGGATCATGTCTCTCTGAAGGTCCTCCTCTGAGAAGCTAAGAAAAACTGCAAAGGCATCATAGTCAATACTATACCACTGACCTTCAAGCATCCAATGCATACGCCTCGGCTCCTCTTCCACAAATAGAGTGGCATAAAACTATGCAATGACTTCAGAGTTCCAATCATGCACAAACTCTATGAGCATGTATACACCTATGCGTTGACAAGTGGAAATAGCATAGTCAATGGAGGACTTCCGTAGCTCTCTGACATGTTTCCAATCTATCCATTGAGACTTGGCTGCCACAGGATTCCTAACAAGTATCACACTAGTATAATAATCCAAATGGAACATAGTGTGAAAGCGATGATCATACTGAATTCTAGGCAAACCTCTTGGATCAATCCTCCTCTGATCTCTTGCTCTCATAGTCATACCCTTTCCTTTGTAGTTGACTCTGACAACATAGTTGGGTAAAATAGGAGCATGTACTTTAAGAAGGCCATACTCCATGGGTTGGCTTGAGCACTTATGAAATATTATCTATCAACATGATGCATCCCTCTTAATAGTACGACATTCCTATTAACTCAAATTTAAAAGTATAACGAATTTAAAACTTTTGAGTTGATCTCTTTCAACCGAAGCCATGTATTCCGATCTTCATCAAGTGAGGGTGCCAACATGTCAACTTTGATCTTTTTTACTAGAGCATAGCCATCTTGAGCACGTGACTTGATTTCATTCACCAAATTCTTGAATAATCCCAAATATATCAAGTCACTTCCATCAAACACTCCAATAGTGATTTGATCCTTCACATTAACATGATCATCATAGCTTGATTAGTACCTCAACTAAATGCAAGTACTTCCTTCTTCACCCTAGCTAGGTTCTTCGGCCGTCAAGTCATCGTTTGCCCTTCACCCTTGCTTAGTACCTCGAAGCCATTCCTTGCTATCTTCATCATCTCAAGCCATCAAGTCACACCTTGTGTTGAATCATCCATTCATTTGTATTGTTATCTTTTTCATTTCAATTTAGCAAGCTTCAAATATGAGACCATTCCATATGTAATTCCTCATGTCTCATTAATTAATTCTTACGAGCTTGCTTACACATAACATATGAAAATCCCACAATCAATAAGTCTTTTTATGAATTATATTTGCATTGTTGTCGTGCTTGAACTAGATTATTTATACAACAACACATCATTTTGACTTTCATTAAGTACCTGTGAGATAACCTATTACCTATCCACACTTAGCAAACGGGTTAAACTTTTAATCACGTTGTCATTCAATCATCCAAAACCTACTAAAGGGCTAGATGCACTTTCAAATATAAATGCTCGCAAAAAATATTAGGAATACAAATCATGAATAACTTTTAAGTTGTTGAGTTTGAAAATATGAGAACCATATGAATAGATTTGTTTTGAAAAATACTTTCATACAAACATACATGTATCACTTTTCAATAAATATTTTTTATAAAAATAAGAAGTCAAAGTTATGCTTTGGAGACCGTGTCGTTGTCTAAAACGACTTCTTTTACCAACTTGGAGAGAGTACTTACTAAGACCATTAATTATATATAACTCTTTTCTATTTTTAATGAAAAACGTTCTTAGACACTATGATCACAATAAAGGGCTAGCATTAATATACATGGCTTGTGGTTGCAACCCTGTTCTATATATACTAGGATGAAAGTGAAAACTTCCTTCGCCCATGCTCGATATGATTCAATTTCTGAGTCCGCCACTACGACAACAGATGACGAGTGTAGAGATTCAAGGTGATCGTACGTAAAGCCAAAAAATAAGTTTAATTTTGCACGTAACATGCAAAATTAAGCTTATTTACAGGTTCACGGACAACCTGCCTTGCACCTTAGACAGGGACAGAGATGGACCATGGAGGTGATGATTGCATACAACGAGATGCTGGCGGCAAATAATGACAGTGGTAGTAGCAAGATGAAATGACGGATATAACCTACCTCTTTTTATTTTTCTAATGGGTTCCAGCCCACAAAATTTTAGTTTTAGTCCACAACTTAGGTTCCTTCTAACATGTACCTTTTATCTTTTACCCCTCCAATGCAAACCGATAGATAGTTCTTACATTTTTAACCTAAAATTTCTCAAAAGATCAAAGTGTTATATTTTTGGGAGGAGTCAAATTTTAGACATTCGACTATTGTCCTAGTTTGTTTTCGGTCCAAATCTAAAATTAAAAACCTCTAATCATCGAACTATCAATAATGAATAAACTTAATCATGCTGGTATCATGCTCTACCACATATTGATCATATTTAGGTATTACAACTAGTATGGAATAGCCCTCTAAAAATAATTTGGTTGATTGGATGGACAATATTTAGTACTCTATTTGGAGTATAAATTTCTCTTGGATTGTCTCAAGGATCAATAGCATAAAATGACGATTGAAATAAATATGATTACATGCAACAAAAGAATAGGAATAAATACAAATACAATCCAAATAACTACAAATCTAGCAGTAATACACATATTATATTTTTTAGGAAATTCATGGACTGTTTTTTTATTTAAAATAAATTATTTATGATTCTTTAGAGGAAAATCTAATTGCTATTATTTTTATAAAATACAATACAATATTTGAAAAGTGAGCATACTCTCAAATTTTTATACTTTTGTTGCGTAGACAAAATGGCAACGCGATTACGCGAATGCAATAAAAATTTGGACCAAATTCGTATCCTGAATATTATTTCTTAGGCAATCACCTCTCGTAGTCTCGTAAGCTTGGGAGTTTCGAACAAAAGTCGAAGGACAGATGCATCAAGCTTTTTGTAATCAAATTAGTACACGTTTGTTTCCCTCCAGGGCCCAGGGCCCATTTTCTTTTGCTTCCTGCTCCAGAATCCATCCAAGCAAGGCTGACCCGACCTTTCTGAGACGGTGTGGCCCCTGTCACTGAAAAAGGGCATATACATGGGTCGGGCCCACCGCCCGGAAAGCTCCAGCTGAATTGCACTTCGCAGTCCCCCAAAGCTCCTGCGTCCTCGGCCAATGAATAATATATTTTTTCTCACAATAAATTAATCAACAGTATTTTTAATCATGGTTTATTAGCGAGGCACTGGTCGTGAAGCTTTGCCTAGGGGACATTGGAAGCTTTACCGACCTGGCAGCATCATGACAGGGAGAAAATGCCGGCTGCAGCCTGCAGCAGCATATTTCAGATAGTCAGAGGTTCTGGTTGTGAGGGTGTCATTGCTTGCAAGTTGTAATAATTAATAATGTTGGAGGAGTTGATTAGGCATATTTCAACTGTCTTCAATAACCACTACTCAAAATACAAGACTTATTTCATATTTAGGTAGCGCTACAGATAAATAGTTCAATAACTATTTTTATTTTTTTTTCAACAAAAGACCTAAAAGATAATCCTTTTTATAAATGGGTCTTCAGGAGAGGATACTCAAATTTGAGTTATACCTCTCTTGATACCCAAAATAGATATTCCATATAAGTACTATGTTGAAGACTATATATATTCTATTGGAGACTCATTTTATATTTGAATCTCCTATTCGAGACAGCCCATATCGTTTGAGTCTTCCTACCATAGTCGGCCATTGTTTATCAGCTTACCTCGGTTCTCATTTTGAACTGAGATGTACTACTTGCCACGAATACTAGAAATGTACATAATATAACATTAGCAATCTTGTATCTCTTAGACTATCATAGACGACTTCGTTGATAAATGTTTATGCACTAGTCCATGACACGCGCCATCGCGCGCGCCGGCAAATCACCTGGTTAAGGCGTAGGAAAAAAATATATTTAATCTTTGCATAAAAATAATATTAGGAGTTTAATTTAGAGGACTGTTGGTCCAAACTGAAAGGTTGGGCTGATGAACATACCACGATGGATGATTTCTACTCCAGCGCTGCAAGTACAAACACTAAAAATTAGCAGGAGGCAGTTCCTGTGCTTTCAATTTGGACTATGTAAACCACCAACCAACATAAACAGCAGAGGAGAAAATATACTAATTTAGACGGTCTTAGATTTATGAAGCTAGGTAAAAAGGCACGGGAATTAGAGTGTAGCAAAGGAATGGCATACTAAGCAATAGCTAAAATAAACCCCATCAAGTTTGCATTAGTTTAAAAAAAGCAAGCGTGAATGTGAAGCCGATAAAAGAAAGCAAGATTGAGAATCAATAGAACCATGAAAGATGTACCTCATTAGGTGTGGTGCACACGACATCTTAGATGTCCAAATTTGTTAAAAAAAACTAAAATGATAGATGTGTCGATTAGCTGACCTCTATCTAATGGTATATACATCAACCTAAAAGCTGTATCCTGCTACAATCAACAATAGCAGGGAGATATCTTCTGGTTATTTAGTTTCCAACTATTAAAATGATATTGTCACCTTCGAAAAATGTTGCTACATGTAGGCAAACGAACGGTCCTTGCTTATAAAGAGGCTAGACATGGTATTCCTTTTTTAAGCTTTGAAGAAGCTGGACTGTATGTTGTAGGTCAATTCATTTACAAAGGACGTGAAAGGCTATATAAGTAAGGCTTGCCTAGTAGTTCTGTTGATGGATATAACTCTAAATTAGGGAATAGCCGTCTATTTTTGTTTGAGGGGCTGTGCAGGTGTGGTTTACTGGGCGCTCCAAAAAGCTCAGCGACAACTCTTTGTACTATGTACTGATTTGCATACTGTATAATAGCAGGTTCAGAAATTGTGTGGAGCAGTGCAAGAGTATGAAGTTACGTATAAGCCCAAGCAGTTGCGTAGTGCTTACCTATTTTGGGACTTGGGAAGGCCTACGGGTACTGCGTTTTGGCTGGAGCTTGGAGACACTGGATTTGGACCTGTTTGTGGTATGGAGATGGTGTTATACGAAAGGTACTAACACATGTTAACTGAATATGTATAATAGGATTTTTCCATATATTATATCGTTGATTAGGCAGTGTAAATAGGAAAAGGACAGTACATTTTAATTAGACAGTGTAAATGGGCAGTGAAAGGCAAATACATCTCCATGATTAATGGGAAAAAATGGCCGGCATAACTAACAACTCAGTTAATTTTAGAACGAACGCTTTAAATATAGTCAGGGAGATCGCATGACTATATATAGCTGTTGTACCTACGTGGTGCCAAGAACGTAAACCACGGTAGCATAGATGATAAAACTGAATAAATGTAAATTGATTTCATGAAGAAGCAACCTGCCCAGTAAATATGAAACAAAAAACCAGCACATTAGGAGATTGGAGTTAACTGAAGACAAGAAGCATTCCAAAATTATCACATGAAGAACAGAATACCTGCACAGCGCCTTGAGCTGTTCAGTCCAAATTTGAATGTGACATAATCCATGGTAATAATAGACAAAAAAATGAAAACCCAAAATATCTCATAAATCCAGACTATAGACACTCCAAATCTTAAATCGTGGCCACTCCAAATTTCAAACCGAGGCATAAAAAACACTTGTAACTATAATCATCAGCACTACAATACGACAAGCACTTTTATATTATGTAAATATGGTATGTCAATAGGCAGCAACAAACCAACTAATACTTGGTCAAGTGAACATGTGCAGGTGGGAAGCTAGGAGGTCACGTAGCTTGGAAGAGAAAACTTTAAAATTTTGATAGGGAAATAGGCAGCAACAAATCAGCTAATACTTGGTCAAGTGAACATATGGAGGTGGGAAGGTAGCAGCTCACATAGCTTGTAAGGGAAAACTTTAAGATTTTGGCAGGGAGAACCTATAAATTTGAAAGTATCTGTAGCAGGGAATAATTATATAAATTTAAAAGTCTAATGTATTATTTGGTTGTAGAGGTTTCATATAGCTTCAATCCAGTTATGTGAGGCTGAGATGCAAACATATTAAATAACAGTAGAATATATGAAATATTTTTGGCACCAAAATCAGCAAGACAGACCATTCAATACCATAGGAGCCGTTCAAGAGTATGCAAATAAGGTCGAGGAGGGTGCGTGTAGGGTCTGCTGGAGCACATCCAGGAAACTGCATCTGCATAGAAGCTGCCGCGAACATGAAATTACCTAACGCAATGAAATAAGCCTGTAAATAAGACAACACAAAGAGAAGGCAGGTATGTAATGGATTCAGCACATAGACAAAAAAACTAAGGTACTGAGCTACAGCAACTGGCCCAAATTCCATTTTGTTAAACACGACATCATTTTAGGTGTGTAAATACAAACTAACCCATTCAGGTTTCGCACATATAAACCTTGCACTGTTTTTATGTGTGGATGGAAAAATATAAATTAAGCCATATCTATTTTTTAAATACAACCTTAGAGATATTTCATGAAGCAATTTGTAGCTCATTTATGTCATTTATACTAATTTAATTTTTTAGCTGGAAACAAACTGAAGATGTGCACAGAGCAAATTGCAAAATGACCCAAAGGAAAAGCTGAAGATAATTTTTGACGGTGTTAGAACGAAATCATCACAACTTTACCCCCACTGCGTGAAGTGGCCTCTGTGGCAAGAAATCCAGTGTACTCCCCCGAAATGGCAAAGAGCAGATGGTTTGCAATGATGAGGTCTGCAATGATGTCCTCAGGAGGAACAGCAAGCTCAAATGCTACATGCTGGGAACAAGGCAGACATGAGAGTGATGATTGTGAACCACTAAATGATACCCTATTATATGCATATAGTAATACATATACTAATTTAACTTTGTAGCAGGAACAAACTGAAGATGACGTGATCGCCGCTGCTGATCTAGCTTGTCTAGACTTCTCAAGACTTTTGCACTGAACTTGCAGATTAGGTGCCAGCTGCATCTTTGAACCTGAGCGATTGTTCCAACACACTGGATGTAGTAGAACATCCGAAAAAATAGAACAACACAGAATACAAAAATAACTATTAGACGATTTCAGAGGAAATTGTCAGCCGACAACTGATTCCTTCACAGCTTGTACCAGCGGAGCGATGCACTTGCCAGCAGAAGTGTGGTGGGGTTAGCTGGGTACCTTGCGTCCCATAAATCGACGAGGAGACAAGAGATCCGCCAGATCCAGACTCGGAGCTCAGACGCCACCGTGGCCGTCGACGACGAAGATGGCACGCGCAGCCAGAGCCATGGAGCACAGGCAGGTAGGGTTTCGTGGAAGCAGGGCAAGAAGACGTCGTTCGGTGGCTGCGTCGCCGGGGGCCGCTCGTGACTCCGGGCTGGCCGTGCTGGGTGCTCTCGCGGGGAACGACCGGATCCGGCCATGGAGGCCTCGGATCGACCCAGCAAAGAAGGCAACAACCACATACCGCATAGATCGACACTGGGCACCGGCGAGGGAAAGAGAGGAGGAGCAAGGAGAGAGGCCACCTTCACTTGCGTCTGCTCACGCGGGAGCCGCTGCGTGCTGGGGGCACTGTTGGCCCACCCGCCGCACCGCACAGCTGTGCCGACAGGAGCACTCGACTCGCTCTGCCGCACCGCCGTGCGTGGGGGCCACACCCGCGGCGTGGCGCTGGTTGGCGGCCTCGCCTGGCCGCCGCGCGTCCGTGCTAGGGGGCCGCCGAGCCACGGGCTCGCTTGGCCGCCGGGCTGGGGGCCTGCCCTAGCCACCGCCGTGAGAGATGAGGGAGAGGGTAGAGTCGCGGATGCGGACGCGAGAGGGAGCGGTGGAAGGATCGGGAAGGCAGAATCGGAAGCCGGCGTATATATCTAATGGGCCAGCTCCAGAGCGGAAGCTGCACAACACCAAGAGAAAGGTAAGGGAAAGCTGTGGAAGCGAAGCCAGAGCGGTAAAAGCCGCTCCCGGCCGAATCTGCTCCAGACAACCATGGCCTCACGATCGAAGATCCAACGGCTGTAAACGATGGAGTGACGCGGATAGCCTGAGACGCGGCCAAAGGAAACGGAAGCAGCTACAATCAATCTAGACCGCACGATGGGAGATTGGATGGACGAAAAAAAACGGGGCGACGTGGACCGTCTGGTTGCTAGCCAAAGCTTCCTGCTTTGATAATAAGAGATACCATTGTGATTATATATGACTTTCGTCGACATCATTTCTATGATCTAATTATCTAGGATTTTACGGGGTCTGATACCCATAGATTCTAATGACATAACTTCTATGATTTAGGCTATGTTTGTTTCGCTAAAATTTAGCTGCTGCCGATGTTAATGCTGATTTATTGTGAGAGAAAAATACTGTCCTTCGATGAAAAGTACTACTGAAGTAGTGTTGTAAATCAGGACGCTAGTTATTTCGATACATGTTCTGGGAGATAGATTCATTTGGGCCCTAAAGCCTAAAAACCAAGGATTTTATGACCTACTCCTTCCATACTAAAGTAGTTGACATTTTAGTTATGAATATGGACAAAATATGAGTTTTAGGGCATAGGGATTAGTTATTCTTAGGTTGTGTTTGCTTTAGCTTTAAAAAATGTTTCGTAAATAAAAAAGAAGGACACCAATTAAATGAAGCTGCCTTCGCATAGTACAATTTTCATAATATCTTGAATCTTGCTGTTGGTTTCTTTTTTTTTCCAAAAGGATGAAGTGAGGTTTATTTACCACTGTTTCAAGGGAGACAAAAAGAGTGTGAGTAAGTTAGTTGTTTTGACTAAATAGTTATAATTTTTTTTTTACCACACATGGCTCGCGATAGTTTTTTCACACCTCACTACTCGTAGCGACTTTTTGAGCTAAACCAACCAAACTCTAAAATCTTATAACTAGACTAGAGAATGAGCAACTTGAAGACATTTATTTTACTTTATCCAACAAACTCTAAATTTTGCACTGCGATTAGATCTACTTGCATGTTAATATTTAAAGCATTCAACTATTTTTTTCGAGTCCGTTCAAAACTAAAATTACGATGAGGATTTTAGCATCACGGGTGTCCATAAAATGCAGCAAAAGTTTGTTTTTACTGACTCGATGGTACTTTAGCAACTCTCACTGGTTTGTAGGCAGCCTTTTGCAAATTGGCCAAGTTTTACTGTCAAATTTTACATAAAAAAACTGCCGAATTCACATTGGAGAAATACCGCAAATAGAAAGTTGTTTTCCTCCGGGGCCGGGGGGAAACAAAAACAAAACAAGAGCTCCCGAAACTCCCAAGAATAGAGTTGGATCTCGCCTTCTCCCTCTCGTAGATGTAGTCGTACCCAACGGCACCTTCCCCCACATTGTCCTAGCATGCTCGCCGGAGGAATCCCGCTACCGCGGCGGCAGCGGTGACGCATCGGGATCGACGACGGCAGCGATGGCGAGCCCGGCCGGGGACTGGCCTCCGGCGGCCGCCGCGTCCCCGGTAAAGGGGAAGGCGGCGCTGCCGGAGTCGGATGCGGGCGCCTCGGCGTCGGGCTCGTCGGAGGCCAAGGTCGACGACGGCAACATCCAGGAAGCGGAGTCGTCGCTCCGCGAGGGCCTCTCCCTCAACTACGAGGTCTCGAAATCTCTTTGCCCCCTGCCGCTCGTTCTTGGCTTGATCTGGGAACGTGAATCCAGTTATTTATGGTGTGGTTTGGGCGAAATGGGGTGGGAAGATGGAATCTTTGTGGTGAATGCGAGTCCGTGCGGCGTTCTTTGTTGCGCTTTGGGGGAGATCGGGATGCGGCGAAATTTCAGGCTCTGAAACTATACGCTCTCACAAAATGGCGTTTTTACGTTTGGTTCCTTCATTTCATTTGGAACTTGGAAGGGGACTGCGTCTGGGAGATCGATGTTGGTTCTTTTCAGGGGTCGTAGTGACCATCCTTATGTGATGTTTTTCAGAACATCGCGTGGATTGGTCTAGTTGAGCAGCATTTTTGGTTTAGCTATCCAGAATTTGTAAATGATGGAAATGATTATTCCTTGCGTCCAAAATTTCCACTTTTCGTGGAGAGTTTCAATATTGAAAACCAAAGTAATGTAGAAGTTGTTGTGTTGTTGGTATACATAATTGTCAGAATTCAAGTGAGGGTATGTTTGGAAATGATATTGCTTTTAGTTCAATTATGTGGCCAATGGTCTAATCGTTTGAATTATGATTACTGTTTAATTGGTGGGTTATGTTATTTTGTGAATTTGTGGCTCATTGTGTAACTATACGATTATGATTCGGAGTTGTGGGTATGTGGTGCTGCCTTGTGAACTTGGCAGTTTGTTGGGAGATAGCATGTGTGGCTGTTGGTTTAGCTGTAGGATTATGCTTCACCTGTGGCTTGTGATTTTATTTGATGACTTTGGGAGCTGCACGCCATTCTAGAACTAGCAAAGGTGGTGCCATTTTTGGAGTTCAAATCAGACAGTAAGGTGATATTTTTTGTTGAATTTAGAAATAATTCACAATATCTACAAATGGGAATTGAATGTGGAAAATCACCCTCTTTGTTTGGTTGGATACTGGCATGTTCTTATGTTACTGTTTCTAGTGGTGACTGACAAAAGGATGACCATTCCCTTTGTTTTCTCTAGTTCTCAAAAACCATAATGCAAAGGTCAACTGTGCACGTTCAATTTTAATGCTGTAGCAATTTCATTTTTATGGGTGGAATTTCAAACCATCACCAGATTATTTAAAAAAAAAAAGAGTTTTACCTCTGCTTTTAAGAAAGGAAGCATCCGATACAAGACTGGGGTTACCAGTTTAACCAGCACAAGACCAACCAAGGCCAAAACAGAAACTAAGCAAAAGAGAAACATTAGGCCTCTATAGGCATACACCAGACAAGAACTCCAAAACATCGCTACAGGCGCTAGATTTCGCCAACATCAGGGAGCTCCACCACGCTGGGCTTGAAAGTCTTCATCCATTGCATCACGCCCTCCACCACATGCCTGATGCGCTCCCGATCCACTTCCTTTAGCAGAATGATCATCACCAGATGATTATTCTTCTCTGTTTAGTTCAAGTTGGTACTTTTCTTAATGTTTGTTGTGGCGAGAGGATATTCCCTTCAGTTTCTTTATTTTTTTTTCTATAAAATGATTGTGCAGTTTTGATGCCAGCTAATGTTGAATCAACTTATTTTATGACAAACAAAAAAATCTTGGACACATTTGTAGGACAACGGTGACATAGTTGATGCCAAGATTTCAGAATCTTTAATTCTCTATACTGTGTTCTGAGTTACTTTATGCACTGTTTCATCCATATCAAATTAAATCCTGTGTTGTTTAGATAATGATGATGGAAGTCAAGGCACTTATTCGTAGGCTTATTTTTGCTCTGAAAGCTTTTTTTCAACATTGATAATTGTATGTATACTAGCTAAGATTGTTTGATTGTGGTCTGTAACTGTAACCAGAAAGCACCACCACCACTGCAACAAAAATATATTTTAGTCCCAAGCAAGTTGGGATAGGCTGGAAATGAAACCCACCATCAGCCACCAACATGTTATGAACCTTAGTTCATTTGGGGAATTGGAGGATAACCATTGCCAGGAGGAAGGCCGGGCAAAGTTGGCATGGTGGGAGACTAGAGCATTTGGGGGAATTGGATTCGCGGCGAGGTTTTACTCCTCAGCGCCCTGTTGTTGAAGAAGGGGAATTGGGAGATAGAATTGTCTTGTTATTGCTTAATCCCCATGAGAGTGTTAGTCGCTGAATTCTCACTCTTGGTAGTAGGAGAATTCTTACTCTCATCGAGAGAGGATGACACTAGGAGTTGGGGCAATTTTCTTGTCTATTTCTCACACAAGCTCACACAAATGCCATACCAACCTGAGGGGTTGGGGTTACATATTTATAGGCTGCTAGCCAGCCAAGCATATGCCAAGATGCTAGTCTAAGATGCTAGTCTAAGATGCTAATATGCTGTCCTAGCTAAGATGCTGTCCTCTAGTCTAAGATGCTGTCCTCTAAGATGCTGTCCTCTAGTCTAAGATGCTGTCCTAAAAACAGAAAAACAGCCACAAGGACCATGTGAGCAACAACAGCCCCACAAAGACCAGCCACACATGACTTATCCATCATTCTCCCCCTAAGTCTTGTGCGTCGTCTTGTGGGAGAGTTGAACCATCCCGGTCCTGGAGCAGAGCTCAAGGAACTTGATCCTCCCAAGGGGCTTGGTGAGCAGGTCCGCAAGCTGGTCCTTGGTGTTGATGTAGTTCGCCTTGATGCTCCCTTCCTCCAAACAGCCTCGGATGAAGTGGTACCTCACCCGGATGTGCTTGCTGCGTTCGTGGAACACGGGGTTCTTTGCCAGGGCCAGAGCGGACTTGCTGTCCACCCTGAGCTCCACCGCTCTAGTATCTCTGCCGAGGAGATCACCAAGCAGTCGAGCGAGCCAGAGCGCTTGAGTCGAAGCAGTGGAGGCCGCTATGTACTCGGCCTCGCAGCTGGACAGGGCCACCACCTGCTGCTTGACCGACTGCCAGCTAACGAGGCACTTGCCGAGGAAGAAGAGGATCCCGCTTGTGCTCTTGCTGGTGTCGATGTCGCCGGCGTGGTCGCTGTCGCTGTACCCGACGAAGTGTGCCGCCCCAGGACACCTCGGGTAGTAGAGGCCGTGGTCGAGAGTCCCCGCAACGTAGCGGATGATCCTCTTCACAGCCTGCTGGTGCTCCGTCGTCCGTCGCTGCATGAACCGACTAACGTAGCCGACGGAGAATGCCAAGTCCGGCCGTGTGTGGGCGAGGTAGCGAAGGCTCCCCACAAGGCGCCGGTACTGTGTAGCGTCCACCTCCTCCGTCGTGCTGTCGCGGCTCAGCTTCAGCCTCTCCTCCATCGGAGTGAGAGCTGGGTTGCAGTCGGTGAGCCCAGCTAGCTCAACGACGCGCTTGGCGTAGGCGGTCTGTCGAAGCGTGATCCCGGAGTCATCCTGGTGCACCTCGATTCCCAGGTAGAAGGAGAGAGGCCCCAGGTCACTCATCTGGAAGGTGGTCTTCATCTCTTCCTTGAATGCCGCCACCTCCGCATCCTTGGTGCCGGTGATCACCAAGTCGTCGACGTAGACACCCACCAGCAGGGCATTTCCTCCATTGCCCCGTCGGTAGATGGCCGCCTCGTGCGGGCTTTGCTCGAAGCCCATCCCCTTTAGCGTGGAATCCAACTTGGCATTCCACGCCCTCGGTGCCTGCCGCAAGCCATAGAGGGCCTTGCGCAGGCGGAGCACCTTGCCCTCCTTGCCGGGGATCGCAAATCCCGGCGGCTGGTGCACGTAGACCTCCTCCTTCAAGTTGCCGTTAAGGAACGCCGACTTGACGTCCATGTGGTGAACACGCCAGCCCTCCTGGGCAGCTAGCGCAAGGAGGAGTCGCACGGACTCCATCCGTGCCACGGGAGCAAAAGCGTCGTCGAAGTCGACCCCCTCCTGCTGCACGAAACCTCGTGCCACCAAGCGAGCCTTGTGCTTGACGATGGCGCCGGCTTCATCCCTCTTCAACTTGTACACCCACTTAAGGGTGATCGCGCGGTGACCACGAGGAAGGTCAGCAAGCTCCCAGGTGTGGTTCTTCTCAACCGCATCCATCTCCAACTGCATCGCGGCGCGCCATGCTGCGTGTCTCTCGGCCTCTGCAAACGACCGAGGCTCGCCGTCGTCACACGCAAGGTGCAACTGCGCCTCCAGGTCGTGAGGCACCGGTCCCGGCACCGGCTGGTCGTCGAGAAGGTTCTCCACCGTACGGTACCACAACGGCTCACCGTCGTGGTACGCGTCGACGCGCTCCTCGTCGTGAGAGAGCGGAGTAGCGAGCTCAACCGGGCCGTGCTCGACACGAGCTGGTGGTGGAGTAGACGTGCCCGGAGTGGTGCCTGTCGGTGCTGGAGTGCGTGGCGTTGCCGGCTGTGGTGGAGCCGGCGAAGAGCTCATCGCAGCCGAGGTCCTGGCTGGAGAGCGTGGTGCTATCGGAGTAGTAGGTGCCGGGGTCGGTGGAGGCTCGGAGACTGGGGTAGACGCGCTCGCCGAAGAACTGCCTACTCCCCCAGCTCCCTCGAAGTGGACGTACTCGATAGTGAAGTCGTCGTACGTCGGAGCCGAGCCGTCGTCCACTGCCTTGTCCCACGCCCATCCTCGCCCTTCGTCGAACACAACGTCGCGCGCCGTGCGCACACGCTGTGTCTTCGGGTCGAGGATGCGGTAGGCCTTCGAGCCCTCCGCGTAGCCGATGAACACTCCCGGAGTGCTCCTGTCGTCGAGCTTGCTGATGTGGCCAAGCTCCTTGGCGAATGCGAGGCAGCCGAAGACCCGCAAGTGGGAGACCGCCGGCTTGCGCCCATGCCAAGCCTCGTACGGTGTCCTGCCGTTGAGCGCCTTGGTAGGCGAGCGGTTGAGGATGTAGACGGCCGTCACCACCGCCTCTCCCCAGAAGATAGCCGGCATCCCCCTCTGCTTGAGGAGGGCCCGAGCCATCCCCACAACCGTCTGGTTGCGCCGCTCGACGACGCCATTCTGCTGCGGGCTGTACGGCGCGGAGTAGTGGCGCTGAATGCCCTCGTCAGCGCAGTACGACGCGAATTCAGCCGCCGTGAATTCGCCGCCGTTGTCGGTGCGCAGCACGCGCAGCTTGCGGCCGCACTCCGCCTCCGCAGCAGCCTGCGCGCGCCTGATGGCGTCCGCAGCCTCTCTCTTGCTGCCGAGGACCATCACCCACATGTAGCGGGAGAGATCGTCGACGAGCAGCAGGAAGTAGCGTCGTCCTCCCGGTGTGGCCGGTGTCACCGGGCCACACAAGTCCCCGTGCACAAGCTCGAGCCTCTCCTTGGCTCGAAAGCTCGTCCGCTGGGGAAAGGGGAGTCGCCTCTGCTTCGTCAACACGCAGACGTCGCAGAGCTGCTCCACATGGTCGAGGCACGGCAGGCCTCGCACCATCTCCGTGGCACTGAGCCGCTTCAGGGCCTCAAAGTGAAGGTGCCCGAAACGCTCGTGCCACTGCCACGCCTCGTCGTCCCGATGAGCAGCGAGACAGAGGGGTTGTGCCACCTGCACGTTAAGAACGTAGAGTCGATTTGCGCTTCTGGATACCTTGGCAAGAAGGTGACGACGACGATCCCAAATCCTCATGACTCCGTCCTCAACCACCACGCGCGAACCGTTCTCATCCAGCTGTCCCAAGCTGATGATGGAGTTCCTCAACGCGGGGATGTAGTAGACTCCGGTGAGCAGCCTGTGCTCACCAGACACGGTGGTGAAGATGACGGAGCCGACGCCCTTGATCTCCACGCCGGAGGCATCCCCAAACTTGACGGAGCCTCGAACGCTAGAGTCAAGCTCGGTGAAGAACTCCCGTCGACCGGTCATGTGATGGGTGGCGCCGGTGTCGAGGCACCACCCGTCAGTCTTGTCGTTGCCGGAGCTGTCGCCGAGGAGGGCGTGTGCTTTTGGCTCGTCGAGGTGGAGGAGAGCCGCTGCGGCCGGTGCCGCTGGAGGTAGCTCGATGCTGGCATGTGCCATGAACAGAGCCGGCTCCTCCTCCGCCTGTGCGACGTGGGCCTGGCCACGTCGTGGCTGTCGACAGTCCTTGGCCCAATGGCCAAGCTGGCCGCAGTTGCGGCAGGTGTCGTCTCGTGCCGGCTTGTGCCTGCCGACGGCGCCGCCCTGGGCGCCTCCGCGGGCATCACCCTCGGCACGTCCTCGCGCCCCGGCCTGGGCGTCTCTGCGCGCCTTGCGCGGCTTGCCACGCTTGCGGCCGCCTGTCGCGGAAGAAGGCTCCCCCTTCCTCCGGTCACCCTGGCTGGCAAGCCACTGCTCCCGAGTGAGAAGGAGCTTCCCGCCAGTGGTGATGGGCCCCGAGAGGGACTGTGGCTCATCACTGTCGACGACCTTGAGGCGACCTATCGCCTCCTCGATCGACATCGTGGAGAGATCCAGCAACGACTCGATCGAGCGAGCCATCTGCTTGTACTTCTCGGGGACGCAGCGGAAGAGCTTTTCGATAGCTCTCTCCTCGCCGTAGGTGTCGTCGCCGAACTGCACCATCTTCTGCAACAGAGTGTTGAGACGGAGAGCAAAGTCATCAACGTCCTCACCTGGCTTGAAGGCCAGGTTCTCCCACTCCTTGCGAAGTGCCTGCAGTGTGGACTTGCGAGCGCGGTCGCTGCCGATGCGTGCCGCAGCGATGGCGTCCCAAGCCTCCTTGGCAGTCCGCTTGCTGGTAAGCGAGAACTGCATCTCGGGCGGGACTGCAGCGATGAGAGCATCCAGCGCCCGTCGATCTAGGTCGTAGTCGACGTCGCCATACCGGACTGCCTCCCACATGTGCCGCACCTGGAGCTTTACCCTCATCACCGCAGCCCACTCGACGTAGTTGGTCTTGGTGAGGGTAGGCCACCCACCGCCGGGACCGATGTCCCTGACAACAGCTTGGAGCCCGTGGTAACCACGGTACCGATCCGGGGAGAGAGAGCCACGCTGCCTGTGAAGGCCGCGCTCTCCATCGACCCGTCGGTACCGATCCGGGGAGAGAGAGCCACGCTGCCTGTGAAGGCCGCGCTCTCCATCGACCCGTCCGCCACCGTTGCCGTGCGCGCCTCCTCCAGGAGCGCCGCCGCCATGCGCGCCTCCTCCAGGAGCGCCACCGGCGCGTCCGCGCCTGTCTGGGCTGCCGCTGCGCTCGTGGGCGTGCGCGGCTGCCCCAGGAGCGCCACCGCCGTGCGCGCCTCCTCCAGGAGCGCCGCCAGCGCGTCCGCGCCTGTCTGGGCTGCCGCCGCGCACGTCGCTCGCCCACTGCGCCGCCCGCGCTCGCGCTGCCTCCCTCTCCAGCAGCTCGAGGTCCGCGTCGGCGGTGTCGTCAGCGGAAATGGAGCTGCCGATGCTGCCGTGCAGAGCCTCGACCTCCGCCGCCGCCGCACGCGCTGCATTCGCCGCCGCCGCCGCTTCCGCCTCTGCTCTGGCTGCTGCCAGCTCCGCCGCTGCCAGCCTCGACGCCCTTGCCGCCGCCGCAGCGGTCTCTGCCGCCGCTCGCTCGCGTTCCTCTGCCGCGGCAAGTTCGGCCTCCTGCCGACGCCGCGTGCTCGAGGCGACCGAGCGCTGAGACTGCCCTGCGGACATGACGCGCTATCGGGGGGCTGCTGCGTGGGGAGAGGGCTGCTTCAGACGAGCTGGGAGAGGAGTGAACAGTTGCGGTCGGAGGAGCTGCTGCTGCCAACAGCTGGGGCTGTTGTGGGGCTGGGAGAGAAGATGAGCAAGAGATGCTCAGGCTACAGGATAATACGGCTCTGATACCACTTGTTAGTCGCTGAATTCTCACTCTTGGTAGTAGGAGAATTCTTACTCTCATCGAGAGAGGATGACACTAGGAGTTGGGGCAATTTTCTTGTCTATTTCTCACACAAGCTCACACAAATGCCATACCAACCTGAGGGGTTGGGGTTACATATTTATAGGCTGCTAGCCAGCCAAGCATATGCCAAGATGCTAGTCTAAGATGCTAGTCTAAGATGCTAATATGCTGTCCTAGCTAAGATGCTGTCCTCTAGTCTAAGATGCTGTCCTCTAAGATGCTGTCCTCTAGTCTAAGATGCTGTCCTAAAAACAGAAAAACAGCCACAAGGACCATGTGAGCAACAACAGCCCCACAAAGACCAGCCACACATGACTTATCCATCAGAGAGCTGGTACATGGATATATATAGGCACTTGGCCTGCTAAATAAAGTGACTCCATAACTCCCCATAAATCCCCTAATTCTTGCCTTCCTTGCATGCTGATCTGCATGCTGCTCCTTGATTGCTGCTGGCGCCATAGGGGCGCGGTCACCGCCCTTAAATCTTGCCTTCCCTGTATGCTGATCCGCATGCTTCTCCTTTGCTGACCAAATCTGGCTGCGGTAATTGCGCCCCCTCTGGACACCATGCAGCCGGTCACCATGCAACCCCCGGCTGCCCCACATGACACAACAAGAGGGAAAAAGAAGAGATATGGTCGTAGTGTGTGCCCAGTGAAAATTGTGCATTCGATTCTTTTTTTTACATGACGATCTTTGTTCTCAATATTTATCGCTACAGTCTGCTTTCCTATATTTGTATTCATTAACTTTTTATCAACAACCTACATAAGCTTCTATCTGGGATATACTAAACTATAGTTGTATTTATTGTTGCTAACTGTAGTTTCTGTATTTTCTGTTAATATTAGGAAGCTAGAGCTCTCCTCGGGAGACTGGAATATCAGAGAGGCAATGTGGAAGCTGCTCTGCGAGTATTTGATGGAATTGACCTTCAAGCTGCTATTCAGCGCTTCCAACCATCTCTTTCTGAAAAACCACTCTCGAAGCGAAATAACAAATTACGGACAGATTCGTCAAATTCAGGATCACAGCATGCTGCTAGCCTTGTTCTTGAAGCCATTTACTTGAAATCAATGTCTCTCCAAAAGTTGGGCAAGGCAATGGGTATGAATTGTTCATCTCACTATATAATTATATCAATTAGCCAATTAGGTTTATCTGACTTTCTGAAGCCATTGACTTGCAGAGGCTGCTAAACAGTGTAAAAGTGTCCTTGATGCTGTTGAAAGTATCTTCCAATGTGGCATACCTGGTGTTATGGTTGAACAAAAGCTGCAGGAAACTGTCAGTAAATCTGTTGAGCTTCTCCCAGAACTTTGGAAGCAAGCTGGGGCCTATCAAGAAGCACTTGCTTCATACCGCCGTGCTCTTCTAAGTCAATGGAATCTCGATGATGAATGCTGCACAAGGATTCAGAAGAGATTTGCTGTTTTCTTGTTGTACGGTGGTGTAGAGGTGGCCCCCCCGAGCTTGGCTTCACAAACTGAAGGTTCATTTGTTCCTAGGAATAATTTGGAAGAGGCAATCCTATTGCTCATGATACTATTGAAGAAGTGGTTCCTTGGGAAGACACACTGGGATCCATCTGTTATGGAGCATTTAACTTTTGCATTGTCACTATGTGGCCAGACATCTATTCTTGCCAAACACCTCGAAGAGGTTTTACCTGGAATATACCCTCGATCTGAGAGATGGTATAGTCTAGCGTTGTGCTATTTTGCAGCTTCTCATAATGAAGCTGCATTAAACTTGTTGAGAAAATCTTTGAATAAGAACGAGAGTCCGAATGACATAATGGCCCTTCTGTTAGCTGCCAAGATATGCAGTTCCAGTTATCTTCTTTCTTCTGAGGGTGTAGAGTATGCAAAGAGAGCAGTCAAAGATGCTGAATCATCAGATGGCCATTTAAAGAGTGTGGCCCTCCATGTTCTGGGGAGTTGCCTGTCCAAGAAGTCTAAGGTTGCTTCATCTGATCACCAAAGATCTCTCTTGCAGACTGAGGCTTTGAAGTCACTTAATGAGGCAATTTCTCTTGACCGTCACAACCCAGAATTAATATTTGACATGGGGATTGAGTATGCTGAGCAGCGGAACATGCATGCTGCCTTGAAATGTGCGAAGGAGTTCATTGATGCAACTGGTGGATCTGTCTCTAAAGGTTGGAGGTTGCTATTGTTGGTTCTTTCTGCACAACAAAGGTATTCAGAAGCTGAAGTTGTGACTGATGCGGCATTAGATGAGACCGCGAAGTGGGAACAAGGGCCATTGCTTAGAATAAGGGCTAAATTGAAGGTTGCTCAATCATTGCCCATGGAAGCAGTTGAAGCATATCGCACCCTTCTTGCTCTTGTTCAGGCACAACGAAAGGCTTATGGATCTGCCAAAAATGGCACAGAGGTTTGTCTTCTCAAATACTAAAGATCATTTTTTAATTTGCATAGTGTTTTTATTTTAATGGGATGTTTGAGATTTCTGTGAACATGCTTGAAATCCTTATTTGCTTGTAAAAGAAGCTTTTGAGATTCTTAGATGTAAAAAGACTACCTTTTCCCTAAGGTGTCCAGAATTCCAGATTCTTGCACTGAAAAGTGTTATCCAAAAGATTTGTTCTTGAAACTGCATTTATGTTTGTCCAAAAGAGAGCTGTTTTGGTGTTTGTATTAACTGCTGAAGTGGACTAACATAGATGCACCCTATCTAGAGTCTTATTTCATCTAATTACATTTCTTATACCTTAGCATATCTTCTTGATGTCTAATTCTATGTGAACACTCTGTCAGGATGACGAGGATAAAGTGAGCGAATTTGAAGTTTGGCAAGGTCTTGCCAACTTGTACTCTAGTCTTTCCTATTGGAGAGATGCAGAGATTTGCTTACAGAAGGCTAAAGCCCTCAAAACATACTCTGCAACAACCCTTCATGCAGAAGGTGAGGAAACTTTGTTACAACTCATGTTTCATTAGTGATGCCTATGCCTCTGGCTAATGGGGATGTACTTAGTTTGAAATGTATCGTTCATGTCTGCCTGTTTGTATATTTGTATGTTATCATAAATGGCTATTAAATAATAATTCATTTACAATGCATACTGTCCTCCCTTTTTTTGAACTTTTAATGCTCATATAGGCCAGATATTTGTAAGCCTGAGAAGTTGATTATATCTTGTGTTTGTTGTTCCATATATCTGATCCTGTGATTCCTCGCCTTTCCCCAGGTAACATACATGAGGTGCACGAGAAGATACAGGATGCGCTGGCTGCATACTTCAACGCCCTCTCTATGGAGGTAGAGCATGTCCCATCCAAGGTCTCTATCGGTGCCCTCCTCTGTAAACAAGGGCCCAAGTTCCTACCTGTGGCGAGGTGTTTCCTCTCGGATGCCCTAAGGCTCGAACCCACAAACCGAATGGCTTGGTTCTACCTGGGGGAGGTTCACAAGCAGGACGGCAGGCTAGCTGATGCCGCGGATTGCTTCCAGGCGGCCTCAATGCTTGAGGACTCGGACCCTGTAGAAAGTTTCAGATCACTCTGATGGGTCATCTGCAACAACATGAGGTTTCCTTTTTTGTCGGCTAATTTTCTCTTCTTCGACTTTCCCCGTTTTCAAAACATAGCTGGGCAGAAACCAGGTGCCCAGCTATCTGTAACTTGTTGTATCTGCAGTTGCCAGTGTTTACCGTGCACTGTTCTAGGAGACCAACAATGCTGAGTGGTATTATACGTACAAGATTCTTCAGCCGATAGCTCCATCAGGATCGGAGTGGCACTGAAACAGCTATGTAATGATATGAGTCATTGTTACATATATTATACAATATGATTATAACGAGTCATCAGCTAACTTAAAACCAGCGTTGCTGATATTGTAATGTTCTATTATTTTTTATTCTGTTTTGTTCTTCAATTACATGAAAAGATGCTTGTTTGTAGAACGTACAGAGAATGATATCCTGAAAGTTCAGCGTTATAAGAGGGGTACTGAAAGCCTGAACACGCAAACACATCTATAGAATAAATTCACAATCTGAATTTTACAAGCTATATGTCGGGTACCCTAAAAAGGGGTCCCCTAAGCAAGGACTGAAAAAATCGCTTAGAACCTTGTCAAAATCGAAGCTAAGAGACAACCACCGGCAAACCCCCACCTTATCCGAGGCTCGGCAGGATCGTCTGGCCCATCTCGAACAATATCCGGGCTCATCCGAGGCGGGCTCGGCCCAAAAGGAAACCGTAAAGCCTCGGATGAGGTGCCGGTTCTCCGCCTCGCTCGAGGCTCCGCACGTAAGGCCTCGGACGAGGTATCGATTCTCCGACTCGCCCGAGGCCCCGTCCGTAAGGCCTCGGACGAGTTGCCGATTCTCTGCCTCGCTCGAGGCCGGCTCGGCAACAACCCCGTCGCCTTCACCTTGACCAACTTCTCTGACAGGACGTCACGTCCAACTAACGCGTTCAACCGCTCTCGCGATATCAGCCGAACGACGGCTCGACACAGCGGAGTGGCCGACGCGATGTGGGTCACATCGACGCCATGCCGTCTGGGACAGGACGGGGCAGGGGTTACCGACCGCTGTGCTCGGCACTGTGCCCACGATGGACACCCATGCGGCACTGTGCTGCCTAACCCCACCTGCTTCAAGGACAGCGCAGCGTGGAGAGTCATGTCCGGGCCCCTGTAGCCTCGGAATCAGCGTACAAGACCAACTGCTCCCTCCGAGCCTCGGCTATCCGCTTCGGGGTCTCGTCAGCCTCGGGACTCGCGCTCGCCGAGCCCCCCCACGATGGTTCAGCCTCTGCACCAACTAGGCCTCGGCTCTCTACGTTGACAACATACAGCGACCCACACATCGTCCACAGTATGCGCCATGTCTTGCGTCAAGCCGTCACAGGAGCTCCCACGTCGCACAGGACCGGGCGTGACCAGCACGTCGCTCCAGTGCATCGAGGACAAGACCACTCCGTCGACCATGCCGCCGCAGTGACAAGCTACAGGGCTCGGACATACCGCCTCCGCTCACAAAAACGCCACGTAGCGAACACATGTATCGCCTCTGTCCCCCCCTTCAACTATAAAAGGGAGTGACCGGGGCCGTTTCTAGGGACGGGCTCACACGCACAGACGAACGTAGACTCAGACACACGCACAGACGAACGTAGACTCAGACACACGCACAGACAAACGTAGACTCAGACACATGCACAGACGAACGTAGACTCAGACACACACAAACAGACGAACGAGCGACTCACGCCACTACGCAGAGACCTGGGGCTAGCTCCCTCTCTCGCCCTGCTTGTAAACCCCTACTACAAGCACCTCGGTGCAAGGAATACAAGATCGATCTCTCAGACTGGACGTAGGGCACCTACTGCCTGAACCAGTATAAACATTGTGTCTCTTTGCATCACCATCCGGGATTAGGGGCACGCAGTACATTTCACTAGTTGGTTGAGGACCCCCCGGGTCCGAAACACCGATAGTTGGAGCGCCAGATAGGGGCCATACTGTGTGTCAGCTTCGTCATCCCAACAAGTTCCGGATGGCAGACCCCGTGCGACCACTTCATCTCGGCACGGTGATCTGGTTCGGGAGCCTAGAGTTCATGTCTCTAGGATCTGAGTATGATATGGTACTCCTCACACCCAGAGCCCCACCGACCAAAGACGACATCACGCACCAGCAGCCCAGGCGCAGACGGCGCCCGGGCCGCCGCTCTTGTCGCGCTCGCCAGGCACGACGCGAGCGGGACCACCCCGACACCGCGCGAGCTCAGGGCAACGCACCGCGCTCCGCCGGTATCCCATGCCCGTCTGTTGGTACGGAGTCCCTGGTTGGGGACCTGTCCAGCTTAAGCCTGGGCAAGGGAAAGACGCTGGTGGCGCGCAGCGACGCCCCGTCATCAAGCTCTGCCTCGCCACCTCCTGAGGAATCGACTCCAGCGGAGCAAAGCCCGGCGATGGCACCATCCCCGTACCCCTTCGGGTTTGGCAACACCACCGCCGCCTACGCTTCCGCTCACGCGGAGCCCTCAGGATGCCACCAACGCTTCACCCTCGACCTCGACGCCACGACCTCGACCCACACCCACGCTGACTCCTCGAAGGAGGACGAGACGTGGGCCGGAGTGGACTTCTCTGGGCTTCGCGACCCTGAAGCCATGTGCCGCTTCATGGCCGCGAGCGACTACTGCCTCGGCTACCCCGACTCCGACGACGAAGGCACTTACGATCCCACACGTGAGTGCTTCTATGTTGAGTTCGGGATGCCGAGCATGGGCGACGAGGACAAAGGGGCGGGCAGTCGCTTCCCACCACGTGAGGGGCAGGCGACCCCACACCTCCACGCATCGAGCCTCCAGCAGCGCGGAACGAGAACCCCACCCATGAGGAACTTCGACGCCTTGACCTAGAGTAGCTCCGTGAGCTCCAGGCCAAGGTCGAGCAGGACCGACTCCTTCTGCAGCAGCTCCGAGACACCCTCGAGCAAGAGCAGCGGGGTCGCGGTGATGGCGGACCAGCCCGACGGAGGGCTCGCGACGTCAACCACCGCATCAACAACGACGTAGGGGGCGAGCAACCCCCTATCTTCAATCGCGCTAGCCAGAACGTCACGGCAGCAGCGATGCTACTCTGGACTATGCCCGAGCCCTCTACCACGGAGGGGCGACTGGTCCACGGCGAGCTCTGAGACCTCCTCGAGACCGCTGCGGTATAGCAGGCCGAAAGTTCTACCTCTCGACGGTGCGGAGGCGCCTCGGAACTACCCACAGCATCGCCTCGGCAGGGTAGAGATGCCTCGTTTTGTCCCGAGCCTGCTTGGGCACTAACGACCAACAGGCCCCCCTCGGTGCACGATCGCCTTGGCGACCGACGTGAGGCACAAGGCGACCACGATGTGGTCAGCTGGCGACGGCGCCACGACAATGAGGGGCCCGCCCGAGGCTACCACCCGCACCGAGGCGGTCGCTATGACAGTGGAGAGGACCGTAGTCCTTCTCCTGGGCCACCTGGCCCTCGAGTCTTCAGCAAGGCCATCTGTGGCGCTCACTTCCCAGCCTGGTTTCGCCAACCGGCCAACCTCACAAAGTACAGCGACGAGACCAATCCCGAGCTGTGGCTAGCCGATTACCGCCTGGCCTATCAGCTAGGCGGCACGGACAATGACCTGCTCATCATCCGCAACCTCCAATTGTTCCTGTTAGACTCGGTGCGAGCCTGGCTCGAACACCTCCCTCCCTCACAGATCCACAACTGGCGTGACTTGGTAAAGGTCTTCGTTGGGAATTTCCAGGGCACATACGTGCGCCCTGGGAACTCCTAGGACCTCAAGAGTTGTCGCCAGAAGCCGAACGAGTCTCTCCGAGACTTCATCCGATGCTTCTCCAAGCAATGCACCGAGTTGCCCAGCGTCGGCGACTCAGAAATCGTCCAGGCATTCCTCTCTGGCACCTCCTGCCAAGACCTGGTCTGAGAGTTAGGCCGAAACGTGCCAACCTCGGCGGCCGCGCTCCTCGACATCGCCACCAACTTCGCCTCGGGCGAGGAGGCTGTCGGCGCCATCTTCCCCGACAATGATGCCAAGGGGAAGCGGAGGGACGAGGCCCCTGGGGCCTCGGCTCCCCACCTCCCCAAGAAAAAGAAAAAGGGGCGCTAGGGGAAGTAGGAGGTCCTCGAGGCCGGTCTCGTCGCGGTCGCAGATTGCAAGATTCCTCGAGGCCCTGTCAGAGGCCCCGGGCTCTTCGATGACATGCTGAAGAAGCCCTGCCCTTACCACCAGGGCCCGGTGAAGCACACCCTCGAAGAGTGCACCATGCTCCGATGTTACTACGCCAAGCTCGAGCTCCCCTACGACGATGCTAAGAAGAAGGGCACCGGCGACAGGGACGACGACAAGGACGACGGGTTCCCTGAGGTGTACAACGCCTTCATGATCTTTGGCGGGCCTTCAGCGTGCCTCACAGCACATCAGTGAAAGAGGGAGCACCGGGAGGTCTTCTCGGTTAAGGTGGCCACTCCCCTGTACCTCGACTGGTCTTGGGAGGCAATCACCTTTGATCAGGATGACCACCCCGATTACGTCCCAAACCCCGGGCAGTACCCACTCGTCATCGACCCGATCATCGGCAACACCCAGCTCACCAAGGTGTTGATGGACGGAGGCAGCGGCCTCAACATCCTCTATGCCAACACCCTAGAACTCCTAGGGCTCAACCGATCACGGCTCCAAGGCGATGCCGCGCCCTTCCACGGCATCGTGCCAGGGAAACGCACGTGACCCCTCGGGTGCATCGACTTGCCCGTCTGCTTCGGCACTCCCTCCAACTACCGCAAGGAGGTCCTCACCTTCGAGGTGGTTGGGTTCAAGGGGGCCTACCATGCCATCCTGGGGCGCCCGTGCTACGCCAAGTTCATGGCGATCCCCAACTACACCTACCTCAAGCTCAAGATGCCGGACCCCAACGGCGTCATCACTGTCGAGTCCATGTACGAGCATGCATACGACTACGACGTCGAATGCATTGAGTATGCCGAGGCTCTCATGGAGGCCGAGACCCTCATCATCAACCTCGACCGACTTGGCAGCGAGGCACCTGACTCCAAGCGTCATGTCGGGACTTTCGAGCCCGCAGAGGCCGTCAAACTCGTCCCGGTCGACCCCACCTGTTCCAACGACCGTGCGCTGAGGATCAGCGCCACCCTCGATAGCAAATAGGAAGCCGTGCTCGTCAACTTTCTCCGTGTGAATGCCAATGTATTCGCATGGAGTCCCTCGGACATGCCGGGCATACCAAGGGAAGTCACCGAGCACGCCTTGGACATCCGGGCCAGCTCCAGACCGGTGAGGCAGCGCCTGCGCCAATTTGACGAGGAAAAGCGTAGGGCCATCGGTGAGGAGGTGCAGAAGCTTTTGATGGCCGGATTCATCAAGAAAGTATCCCATCCGGAGTGGTTAGCTAATCCTGTATTAGTTAAGAAGAAAAACAGGAAGTGGGGGATGTGTGTAGACTACACCAGTTTGAATAAAGCATGTCCAAAAGTCCCATTCCCACTACCTTGAATCGACCAAATCATTGACTCCACTGCGGGATGCGAAACCCTATCTTTCCTTGATGCGTATTCCGGTTACCATCAAATCAAGATGAAAGAATCCGACCAGCTCGCGACTTCTTTCATCACACCATTCGGCATGTACTGCTATGTGACTATGCCATTCGGCCTCAGAAACACAGGGGCCACATACCAGCGATGCATGACCCAGGTCTTTGGCGAGCACATCAGGCGAACCGTCGAGGCCTACATGGACGACATCGTGGTCAAGTCCAGAAGGGCCAGTGATCTCGTCGATGATTTGGAGATAGCCTTCAAATGCCTCAGAGAGAAGGGCATCAAGCTCAACCCCAAGAAATGTGTCTTCGGGGTCCCCCGAGGCATGCTCTTGGGATTTATAGTCTCAGAGCGCGGCATCGAGGCCAACCCAGAAAAGGTCTCGGCCATGACCAACATGGGACCAATCCAAGACCTCAAGGGAGCGCAGAGGGTTATGGGATGCCTGGCGGCCCTGAGCCGCTTCATCTCACGCCTTGGCGAAAAAGGCTTGCCTCTGTACCGCCTCTTGAGGAAATCCGAATGCTTTTCTTGGACCCCCGAGGCTGAAGAAGCCTTCACCAAGCTCAAGGCACTGCTCACCAATCCTCCCGTCCTAGTACCACCGACCAAGGGCGAGGCCCTCTTACTCTACGTCGTCGCATCGACCCAAGTGGTCAGCGCGGCCGTAGTGGTCGAGAGGCGGGAAGAGGGGCACACTTTACCCGTCCAACGACCTGTTTACTTCATCAGCGAGGTGCTCTTCGAGACTAAGACACGCTACCCCCACATCCAGAAGCTGATCTATGCCATAGTCTTGGCTCAACGCAAGTTGCGTCACTACTTTGAGTCCCACCCGGTGACCGTGGTGTCGTCTTTCCCTCTGGTAGAGATAATCCAGAACCGGGAGGCCTCGGGTAGAATAGCCAAGTGGGCCGTGGAACTCATGGGAGAAGCCCTATCTTTTGTGCCTCGGAAAGCAATCAAATCCCAGGTCTTGACCGATTTTGTGGTAGAGTGGACCGACACCCAACTGCCACCTGCTCAAATCCAGGCGGAATGCTAGACCATGTACTTTGACGGGTCCCTGATGAAGACCGGGGCAGGCGCGACTCAACCACATTGCGCGAAAATTCAACGAGGCCGTGGACGAACTGGCAAAGATGGCGTCGGCACGGGCCCCGGTTCCCCCGAACGTCTTTGCTAGAGACCTCCACAAGCCTTCCGTCAACTACGCCTCGGCGGTGGGAGAGGGCCCACCGGTCGAGCCCATCACAGGGCCCGAGGCCCTCTCTATCACCGAGGCCCCTGCGGCCGAGCTCGAGGCCATGGAAGTCAACGCGGAGCCTCCCGAGGCCAATTAGGGCACGGACTGGCGAGTCCCGTTCCTCGATTGCCTTGTTCGAGGAGAGCTTCCTGCAGACAGGACCAAAGCCCGACGGCTTGCGCGATGAGCCAAAACTTACGTCCTCAGCAACGGCGAGTTGTACAGGCGAAGCCCATCTGGCATCCTCCAACGATGCATCACCACCGAGGTAGTTCAAGCCCTACTTTGGAACTTACACGTAGGAGCCTGCGGGCACCATGCAGTGCCTCGGACGCTCGTTGGAAATGCCTTCCGCCAAGGATTCTACTGGCCAACGGCGGTTGCTGACGCCACCAAGCTGGTACGCTCCTGCGAGGGATGCCAGTACTATGCACGATAGACGCACCTCCCGGCCCAAGCCCTCCAAACCATCCCCATTACATGGCCATTTGCCGTATGGGGACTCGACATGGTTGGGCCTCTGCAGATGGCCCCCGGGGACTATACCCATCTACTGGTAGCGATCGATAAATTCTCCAAGTGGATCGAGGCTCGTCCGATCAATCGAATCAAATCCGAGCAAGCGGTGCTGTTCTTCACTGATATCATCCACAAGTTCGGGGTTCCAAACACCATCATCACTGATAACGGGACACAATTCACTAGCCACAAGTTCCTGACGTTCTACGATGACCACCACATCCGTGTGGCCTGGTCGGCCGTAGGACACCCTAGGACAAAATGCCAAGTAGAACGTGCCAACGGCATGATCCTACAGGGCCTCAAGCCAAGAATATATGACCAGTTGAAGAAATTTGGCAAGAAATGGCTTGCCGAACTCCTGTCTATCATCTGGAGCCTGAGGAATACTCCGAGCCGAGCCACGAGGTTCACACCGTTCTTCCTGGTCTATGGGGCCGAGGCCATCCTCCCCACTGATTTGGAATACGGTTCCCCGAGGCTACAGGCCTACAACGAGCAAGGCAACCGCACTACCCACGAGGACGCCCTCGATCAACTGGAGGAAGCCCGAGACGTCGCGCTGCTACACTCGGCCAAGTACCAGCAAGCCCTACGACGCTATCAAGCCCGACGCATTCGAAGCCGAGACCTAAAGGTGGGCGACCTAGTGCTGAGACTGAGGTAGAGCAACAAGGGCCGCCACAAGCTGACCGCGCCATGGGAAGGGTCGTACATCGTCGCCCAAGTGCTAAAGCCCAGGACCTACAAGCTGGCCAACGAGAAGGGTGAAATCCTCACCAACGCTTGGAACATAGAACAGCTACGTCGCTTCTACCCTTAAATTTCCAAGCATTCTATACATTGTTTCTCGAAATACAATAAAGAAGCATTCTTTAGTTGTTTTAATTTTTTGAGAAACACCCCGAACCTATCGATGGGGAATCAACGTTACGATAACGCTACAAGGGAGACTTGGCTCTGCCTCTGCAGAACCGAGCCTCCCTCAGGGGCTAGAAGGGGGGGGACCCCCCCTAAGTCCCAGGCACCATTTTTAGTCATTTTTTCAAAAAAATTTCTACGCCAAACTCTCTAGCGTGCTCTAACAAATCGATTGTAAAAAACCTAAGGACTAAAAGTCTGTCTCAGGGCCAAAAGGCCGGCCGAGCCACGAGACGGCCTATGCCTCTCGGCTATGGCATCTCCCTCACCACCTTTTGCCCGAGGGGTAGCTTAGGCTCCGAGGAAGTTTTTTGCAAAGTGATATGTTCAGAGACGAGACAGAGGGCAGAGGCTCCGAAATACAACAAAAAACGATTAAAAATCGTAGACGCATAAGTACTTCAAAAAAGGCCTCAACGGCCTCAAGCGTTACGGTACAATAATCTAAATCCTAATCTGTTTACATGGCCCCTTTGGCCCAGGTCAGAACTTAGGGTCGCCAGCATCGGCGGTCGGTGCAGGAGGAACCACCTCCTCTTCGAATAGCTTGGCCAGCGCCGTGCCAGGGGCCTCGGCCGCCTCCACCAGCTTCATGACCTCAGCCTCGGCCTCCTCGTCATCCTCAGCCAAGACGTAACCGTCGCTGATGGCCTTGAGGTCGATGCCGGCATAGTGCGAGGAGACAACGGCCAGGGCGCGCTTGACGCCCATATGCAGCGCCCCCCGGAGTCGCTCGTGGACTCGGCCGCTCAACGCGATCAAGCGACTCCCGAGGGAGCTGCCCGATTCGACCCCCCGACCTCTAGGGCCTCATAGGCGGTACGGGCGGTGCTCTGCAGCGCGTTGTGCTCCTGGATCTCGGCCTCGAGCACCGCTTGCACCTCAACGGAGGCCTCAGCTGCCCGAGAGACCTCCTTCTCCAACCCTACGCCAAGACAAGCGGGACGGGGTTAAGCACAAAAGGAAACAAGCTGAACAGGGGCGCAAGCCCACGAGACTCACCCTTGGCTTTCTCCCTCTAGTCCTTGACCTCAATTCGAGAGGCCTTGGCCGCCCTAGAAGCCTCCCTCTCCAGCCCTGCGTCACATCGGGGAGTTAGGGGTCGAACGCAAGAAAAGCAAATAAAACAAGGGGCGCGGCTCAACGGGACTCACCCTCGGCCTTTTCCTTCCAGGCTAAGGCCTCGATCCAGGTGGCCTCGGCCACCTTGAGGGCCTCAGCCAGAGCACCTTTCGTCAGCAGGTGCGCGCCCTGCTCCGCCCTGAGCTGCTCGGCGACGGCCTTGGCAGAGGCCTCCACTTGTTCGGCCCGGAACCTGAAGGTGTCCCGCTCGCCGGCCACCTGGGTTAGCTCCTCCTCCAGCAACTTGATCCGCGCCGCCAAAGGGGTGGCCTGCTCCTAAGCCATGGCTGCCTTGGCCTTCATATCAGCACAGCGAAGGCGGAGGTCCTCCACCTCCGCGCTCCACGCTCCGCGCCGCTAGAAGCTCATTGGCATTGGCGAGTAAGTCCTTCTGCCGTCGAAGCTGGTCCCAGACGTCCCTCTCCCGCCGGAGGAACAATGACTTCCCGAGGGACCGGGCCTTGAGCTCCTGGATAGGCAGAACGGACGTCAAGCACTGCGAGAAAACTCGGAAAAAGACGACACAACGCCGGGAAACAAAGCGCGCACCTGGGCAACCCCGGGTAGATCGTCGGCCATGACGGACAGCGCTGTTCGTAGCGACCGCTCCGCCAGCTGGCGAAATTGCTCGAAGGAGTCCCAGCGCCCCCCTCAGTCGCGTCCTTGAGGGCGAATAGAGGCTCCCCCTCAGGGTTGTCCTGGCTCTGCCACAAGACACGCGGGTGATCCCACCCGTGGGGCTCGGGTTGCACCCACACGAGGGCTGAGCTTCCCTCGCCAGAAGTCGGAGCCGGCTGCTCCACGGTGCTGGCCGCCTCGGCATCTGCCACCTCCTTCCCCCGGGAAGTATCGTCGGAGGAGATCGAATGGACCTCCACTTCCCGGGTGCTCTCCTGCGACAGCGGTGGGTCTTGGACCGGGGGCGGTACTGAAGCTTTCCCCGCCTCATTTTCCGCTTCCTGGGCCGCCGGCTCCACCGCGCCCACGCCAGCCTCCGCCACCTCAGCCTCGGTGGTCCCGGGAGCTCCGGCCTCTGCCACCTCGGCCTCGGTGGTCCTGGACGCCCCGGCCTCCATCGCCTCAGCCTCAGAGGTCCTAGGGGCCTCGCCCTCGCCCTTGGTGGCCTCAGCGACTGAGGGCGCCTCGGCTTCATCTGACTCACGAGCCTCAGCCACTACAAGATTTTCGGTCTACTGCAACGCCAAAAAAGTGTAGCAAAAGACCCAAAAATGGTAGCCATAGTAATTTTGCTACCAATTTTTTTTGGTTAAATGTCGTTGCACTTGTAAGGGTAGCAATAGCATAATGCAATGGGTTACATTTTAGTTGCGACACACAGCCCCTCTATTGCAACACTTTTGACGCTTTTGCAACACCTGGTGAGTGTTGTAACAAAAGCAATTGCAACCACTATGGGTGTGGTAATAGTATCAATTGCAATGAACTAGGCGTTGCTAGCGATACGTATTGCGACACGCTGGTCGTGTAGCAACACAATGCAAGCGCAACGCAACACAGGTGTTGCAATCGTGGTTGTTGCTACGCAGAGAAAGCATTGCAATAGAGATTCTCTATTGCCACGTCGCCTAAATGGTTGCTATAGGTGGCTTAGGTTATTGCAACATCTCTTCAGGTTGGTTGCTACAGAGAGGTCGTATATTGCCACGTTTCTGAATGGTTGCTATAGATGGCATAGGCTATTGCCACATTACTTAGGTTGGTTGCTACAGACAGGTCATCTATTGCCACGTTACTAACTATCTGGTTGCTATAGGTAGATTCCTCTATTGCCACCGTCATCTTTTTGTAGTTGCAAGAGATAGTTTCTCTATTGCCATGATTATCGTACCTATTGCCACGACTAAATGTGGTTGTTATATGTGCCATCATATATTGCAACGCCAGATTAATATATTAATAATTCATGTTGCGACACTTTGTTTGGTAGCTTAAATTAATAATCGCAAAACGACAAATACATAATGAAGGAAGCATCGACATCCATTAAAACGAAATATAATTTGTTCATACAAAATCTTTAACAAAACACACCGAGTGTCAAACTAAATGAGAACACAAGTAGATAGCTTAACACATAATAATGTGTTAAGCACAGACAACTGTTTGAACTCATTCGAATCAAAAGACTAATGTCTACTGTAGCAGCGAAGGTTCCCTTGATATGTATGTTGGCCATCGTCCCACCATTCGCATGCTCCTTCTCAAACTCAAGATTCCTCCTGAAAAAATCATTGACATGCATTAGTTAAACTGAGACTAGTGGTGGCAAAGCTAATTGAACACTGAAGCAAAACACGAGCTGCAGTACTAGAGTTCTGTGAGCTGCAGTACTATCAACCATGAACTTTGAAGTGTAAAGCAAATATAAACATACATGCAGCTGCCTCCCAAGACATTTTATGAGCACAAACACATCCATATATATTTCTAATCAGCAAGAGGAAACTAAGCCTGGACCATATTTAGGAGCAGAACAAAAGAATAGCTATGTACTTCTCCAAAAGGACTATATGTTCCTTTTTAATGCAAAGAGAGATAAAAGGTTTCACATAGTACCTGTGTATTTTTTTTGGACAATGCAGATCTTTTCCTAGCCGTAGTTTCCTTCAGTTGCTTTGCTGTAGTATAAACAGCACCCGAATTCGCTGCCAAATTACTTCTAGTCATGCGCCCTCTAGTGAGACGTTCTTTAGCTGCGGAAGAAGGGGGTTGTTGTTCTGGCTGGCTGGTTTCTTGGGTAACCTGAAAATAAATGGTTGGTGGTAAAAATTACACCCCTTGACAAGAATATGACATGCATGTTACAATTAAACATTCTTCAATTATCATCAAACTACCTGCTGACTATGCATCATGTGTTCTCCCATTGTAGTTGTTACATTTTGTGTCCCCTCAATTGTTGCAGCAGCAGCAACATTTTCAGTTGGCTCCACAATTGTGCTAGCCTGCATTTCGAATTGGATTCAAGATCATGATTTTCAGTTCAATAAACTATGAGAACATAGATGTTGTTAATATTACCTTTTGTACTGAAGCTTGCTGTTGGGCTGCTTGCAACATTAACATAGCTTGCCTAAGTGCTTCTCTATCAGCCTCCCTTTCCTTGTTCATCTGTTCAAGCTGACGCCTATGTTCTTGCCTCTCGGCTTCCCTTTCAACTTCTTGAGCTTCTAGTCTATCTTGCAGCCGTCCAAACGATTCAATGAGGGCTTCCTCCTGTTGCAGTCTGCGCTGGTAGTCCTCCGATAGTAGCTCCTTTCTAGTTGGGTACCTTGCAAGGTAACCATTAGCATGCATCTTGTTTGATTTGATTTTTCTCGTTTCCTTGTAGGTTGATTGGAAAATCTGGTTCTGCTCCAAGTCTGAGACGACATTTGCGTCAGGCCTTGACTCCAGCTCCATAATCTTCCTGGTTGCATTGTCCTAACAAAGCAAAGACATTTAGTTAATTAAAACTTTAATTCTAAGCGAGGACAGTTGCATCACTTAATAAGGGTTGTAAAAACTGTTTAATACTCACATAGACTTCCCTAGATTCCTCGCTTGTCCATTGTCCATTTTGTTGGTGGGTCATCATAAAAAGCTCCATATCATTTGGCTCTTCACCAGTTAGTTGGTCCCTCTAATTAGGCAAGAATGTAAAAAAATTAGCCATATTTCATAATCTAGTGAAATGTAGAAGCTTTTATAAACTGTAAAGATCAGGAAGATATCCACCACGAATTTAAAAACAGAAGATAACAGAAATATTTATTGGTATTGAAAAAGTACAGGAATCCAAGTTCTTCTTTTTGTTGGCACACATTAGTTTTAGTACTTTTCAGCTTTCTGTATACAAGGATGCAAAATATATTTTTTTGTAGTGGGCAGTGGGCTAAATATCTCTATCAAATACAAAGACTATATAGGTTATAACAATATCATGTCATTGTCATTCGGGGGCACAAGCACAAACCATAAAAAAAATGCCTGAAGGAAAACCTTGTGACATAATTTTTTACCTTCTCATAGCTCAATTGAGAAAAACCCTTTGATCCTGTAACATGGTGTATCTGTCGATTGTGCCGATTCTGAGAATTCTTATTGCTAATCCTATGCACAGAACCAGCAATGATTTGATTTTTATAAAATCAGCAGTGCGCAAAACATAAACCTTGACGTCAGAAGTGGAATTGGCAAGTTTTTTTAAAAATTGGGAACAAACCTGGAATTCTTCGGTGCCAAAATACAACACCAGATAGTGCCACTCAACAATGTCTAATTCTTCTGGCCTATGTCTCATTCTCTCTTCATAGGTGGTGTACGCCTTGTAGGTAGCACTAAATGTAGATCGCCATCCTTTGTAACGGTCATTAGCCACCGTCCATATCTTGATTCTGTTCGCCTCGTTATCCTCAAGGTCCCACTTAGCCTGCTCAAGGTAAAGCCTAAATAAATTACTTCTTAAACAATAATTTGGTATTGAAATTTTGACATCCACATGGATAACAGAAGCTTACCAGCACATCGTTTGCTATTGCAATTTTGACATCCACATGGATATCTCTCCATGTTCTTACTCCGATGAGAGGTGCTCTTTTCCTTGTGAACAGTGTTATTTCATCAACAAATATTCGTTTGTTTGAACCTACAGGTCCTCCAAGCCTAGAGAACTGGATGCTAAGCTTCTGAGACGCCTCCCTGGTTCTCTTGTTTGTTGCTGTCCATCCTTTCAAGTTACCTCTTGGCTTCCTCTTTTTGGAGTCTTGTCCATGAAAAACAATTATATACAAAGCAAAACACTTAAAAAACTATTGACATAGTTTAAAATTAATTGAACCTCACAATAAATTGAAAATATTCATTACTTACTAGTTCCCTCTCCCTGTGGAATGAAACGCCGAGCATGAGATGGTCTGTTTACTGGCGGTGTGGGGTTGCTATCTTCACTTGAAAGTACTACATCTGTATGATGATTACTGTCCACATATGCCACTGCAGAAAATATTGGTCACTTGTGTAAGATATGATATGTTTGTGAAGGAATATTAACAATAGACATGTAGGGACAGATGTTATATTACTAATATCATTCAGTTGTCCTTGCACCCTTAACCATTCTTTGTAAGTTTTGGTGGTGTCATCCCTGTCGATATCTTTCAAATCTGGGTCAGCCAAGCTAATATTAGTACAAAGGCTTCTCCAATATAAAATAATACAACAATTTTGAAATATATAGGAGTCCAACATAACACTTACCCGTGAATCGGTTTTCCTTATGCATGACGTGCAACCATTCCTTGTAAGCATCAATTGACTCCTCATCTTCATCTATATTCTCTTCCCTAATGGGTCTCCTTCCAGGTACTTTCAAGGGTGTTATGTTCACATTCTGGTCTATTTTTTGTTCCTTGGACAGCAATAGTCTGACCTGTCTTTCCTCCTCATTACATGCTATCATAGCATCTGCATTGACTTCTTCGATTTCGTGTAATGTTGCTGCATTACCACATCTCCTCTTGTAGTACAAATAGTCCCTTACCCTATACCCCAATTGTAATTTCATTGCAAGCAAGTTACTCAGGGTGAGATCAGCCCTAGTGATTGTAATAGTAGAAGACTCTTGCCCCCCCGGCAATCCCTCGCAAGTGAAATAGAGAGTCCATGTTTGATCCGAGCTGCCAAATATTACAATAGTATCAAACTTAAGCACTAGTGATGATACAACAATATACTTAAAAGGAAACCAGTGTACATATAGTATGTGTACAGACAGAGAAAGTAATTAAAACTTAGTGCCACTTATTTGAACTATATGTGCACCCCCATGACTGAAATTAAAGTAAACCAAAAAAATATTTATACTAGGAAACACTAAATATTGCACACTTGTTCTTCTTAGCTTAATTGATAGGAAATGCTTACAGTCCCATTCTAAATTAGAAATATGTATACTATGTGTATGGACAGAGACCAAACTCATTAATCCCTACATATCATTAATCCCAGGCATTCGATCTACATTATCCCCATGGCGCACTGCTTCCTGCATGTCCCTGCAGCGTCGATGCTCTTAGGCTACATTTTTCCCAGAACATTTTCAAGATTATATATCTAAAACTCTAAACCCGAGATGTTGAATCCAAAAATAGGAAGCCAATAGGTGTTACCTATCATTGGTCTCATTGATTGGCAGGGAGCTCTCTTGTTGATCACCAAGTGTTGCTGTCGACCCGGATGACCGTGTTGCCCCAAAAAGGGACATGGTGGCGTTGGGTCTGTATGAACTTGCCGGCGCCGCCGCCGCCGCCGCCGGAGTTGTTGGCGTCCCGGACGAACGTGTTGCCCCAAAAAGGGACATGGTGGCGTTGGGTCTGGATGAACTTGCCGGCGTCGCCGCCGCCGCTGGAGTTGTTGGCATCCCTGCTCCTGCAGGTGTGCGCATCGACGTCGAGGACGGAGGTGTTCCACTCGTTGGAGTTGTCGTCATGTTCGACTTCTCTTTGGTGGAATCCAAAAACCCTAACCGTGTGGAGGCGGCGACGTGGTAGATGAGGAAGCGCGTGTGGGGCGGCGACGTGGTAGATGAGGAAGTCGCGAAATAAAAGGGGGCGGCGTGGGGGGAGGAAACGGGGATGGGCGCGCGCGAGAGTTTTTCGTCACGGACCGTCCGCCACAAGGGCCGAACCGTCCGCCACACAAAACGCACCACTCGGTCAAGGCTAAAAAACATGTCTCTTTTGCCTGCGGACCGTCCGCCTACAAAAGTTGCCTCTAACCTCAAAAACGCACCTCTGTCTAAACGGTCCGCCAGAACAGTCCGCCGCAGAAAAAACTTGCCTGCGGACAGTCCGCTGCTGGTCGCGGACGGTCTGCCGGGCAATTTTTTTATCAGGCCATGCCTGGGACTTGGTCAGATTTTGCGCAGAGAAAAAGACCTGCGGACCGTCCTCTCATAGGAGCGGACCGTCCGCCGCTCACTAGTTTACTTTTCTCAAAAAAAAGATTTTTCTCAACTTCTTTTTGCACTTTTTCAAAAGAGGTTAGCCCTCATGCATGCAATGCAATTGTTCAAGCAAAGTGGCACTATATAACCGTCAAGCAAATGAAATTGACCCCTCTTGATAGTACGGCTATCTAGCCTATAAATCCGGTCGATTTTCATCCTCTAATCACCTTTTGACCGGTAAAATAGAAAAACCCTATCTTATACCTTTGCCTTGAGCTTCTTTAGATTCAAAGATTTCAAACTATCGCCAAGACACCCTTTTTGGCTCAACTCATATCCGGGACTAACCTATTCTCACATCTCAAGAAATTGTTAGTCCACCCTGATAGTCATTAATTACCAAAACACAAATTAGGGGCCTAGATGCTTTCAACCCTGCGTCCAGTAGTGAAAAGGTTTGCTTGGTTTCGTACGGCTCGTCAATTTTCATAAAGAGACGAGAGTAAACTTTGGATATGCAAATACTCTAAATCGGATTTACTTTGGTTGTTACAAGTGTCTCGATAATGTTCACAAAGTGGGAAGAGAATGGAAGCTTAATTATTTAATGCATTTGCGTTTCTTTGTCAAGCTTTAATTTGGAATCTGGTTTAATTTAAAAAATTTACATGAAATTATAATAAATATAATCCTAAATAAATGCGCTAGCAGATCACATTTTTGTGTTCCTCCGTACATCGAGCTGGTGTGTTCGTGTTCAAATCTACTGTTTCCTACTGCATCCATGCATGGTTGTCGACTTGTCGTTGTGGAAACCACCAACCAGACGTAGGAAGCCAATCAGCCATTGCACGCCAGAACGTAGCTGACTTGGTGAGCTAGCATCTCGACATGACAAAAGAGACGTTGCCGGATGGTTTTTACCATGCTCTCTTGCGAGAAGTTAAGGAAACTCAGTTGCTCGGAGTGCCACGTCATGAGGGGTACCGACAAGAGTAGACACCCAAACTTCTATGAAACGCTGCTGGACTCAATCAAATTTTGCTTTTGCATCCGGATACATATTTCGATGAAGCCAACATTGCTTTCTTGGTGCCACTCAGTCCCAGATGACTCAAACTTACAAAGTAATATAAGTTTCTTTTGTTCTCCCTAATTCTCACTCATGCCAAGTGTGGGAAGGATTTCTGCATAAGTGAACCACGTGAATGGTATATATGTAGGGCATGGAATTGAGTATAAATGATATGCATTGATAAATTGGTAGATAAACCCATAAAGTGTAGCATATTGAGTGGCATGATGAAGTTAAGTTGCACCCACATTTGACTTCATTACAAATAAGTGATAGTTACGATATATGTCGTCTGATATGTATGTAATTCCATGGATAATGGCAATGTTTTTTAATGAGGTGCGAAGCTTTTATGTCAGTATTAAATAAAGTTATCAGTGGGGCCATGGGGCTTCACATTGTGTTTTCCAAAAAAATAAAAGTTAGGCACATAGGAAAGAAAACCAATTGGTGATGCAATTCAACAAAATAAGTTATTGGAACCAAATGCCTCGAGTTTGAATCTTGAATATAACAGTAAAATTAATGCAGAAATTTCATGTGAGCAGGAGAGTTTAATCACAAAAGATAAGCATTAAAGAGGTTCAACAAACCAAGATAGTTCTTTCCATGACAGAAGTGCAACATTATTACAAGCCAAAGTGCAACATTATTACAAGCCAAAGTGAATAACATAAAGTAAATGCAATAGTCCCTTCCATGATCATGATTCTGTAGTCCCTTCCATGATCATGATTCTTCCAAGAAGAAGCTCCCCCTATCTTGATCACTCCAAATCTTCTCCCCCTTTGCCATCAATGACCAAAAGGAGTTAATCATCCTGAGGAGGTTCACCCGGTGGCGGCTGAGGATAATATGGCTGATGTGGATAGAACTGTGGAGGTGGAGTCGGGGCCGGAAAATAACTGTGGAAGTGATCAGTGAAGGAACGAAAATCTGTCTGAAGCTGCTGCTGCTGATGAGCTAACTCCTGGTACTCATCAGTGGTAGTCAAGTCATCAAAACGATCATTGAGAGCATCAATATCAGCGTGAAGACTAGTGTTAACATGCTCCAATCGGTTCATCATGGGCTGATACATGGTGTCATGAATGTGTTGCCCAAAGCTAGTAAAACGGGCGTCTAGCTGCTGCTGAAAACCATGCTGCATAGACTCAAAATGGTTAAGCATTTGCTGTCCATAAGCCTCAAAATGGTTCTCAAAACCCATTTGCATCTGCTGAAACTGAGTGTTCATAGACTGCTGCATGGATGCAAAGTAAGGATCAAAGTACCCTGGAGGAGGAGCCCACTGTGGCTGCAGAGGTGGAGGTGGAGGAGGTGGCATGGCATGAGCATCATGATGAGGTGCTTGAGCACCGTCCCCCTGAGAATGTGGAGCAGCTGGAGCTTCCACACCACCCTACAAATCTCCCTCCAAGAAGGGTGTCAATGGTCTATTAATGAAATCCGGAATATTCTTGTAGGGTCTATAAAGAGTGTGCTTCACATCACAATGACCTTTGAACTTCGTCTTTTCCAAGATAAGAGACATTATGTAAGGAGCATAGTAGATATTTGACTCAAAATCAGTTTTCTTCTCTAACAGCTCATACATAATCAAGGCCACAACATCCATTCTTTCATTGTCCATGACATGTTTTACAAAATTTCTATGCCATCCAACAAATCCATCTTTGAAACCACTCTTTGGAAGAATAGTGGTACGAGCTATTTTTAATATGACAGCTGGATGATGCCTAAGACCAATAGATTTTTCAAACACTCTATGAATTCCGGTCCTAGTGGGCTCATAGAAACGGATAATATCATTAATACCAAGTGTGGCTTCATCAGTAATGTCATGGCTATGAGTAATGATAAAGTCATAATCTAACTCATTGACTGTTGCAAACTCCCTAAAGGTAGCCTCATACCTTTGCTTTCCTGTCATCCAAAAGAGAGTTTCATTGATCATGTCGACTTCTACTGTGGCATAGAATTGACGGATGACTGTATCATTCCAATCACACTTATGTTCAAGAAAATCTCTGAGCCCAAGAGTTTCAAATCTTGGCACAAGCCCACTCATCACATCATACTCTGCCATATAATACCAGTCAATCCTTTGATGTTTGAATACAACCTTGTGAACCAAGTGACCATAGAAGGCATCTTCTTGAACTTGAGTATGGAAGAAAAGATTTTCTGTGTCACGCGCAAGTTCATATTGATCTGGAGCTCGATCTCTCTTGTATGTGGTTGTATTCCACACCCTGCCACCTCCATGAGCCTGAGTGTCCACTAACTCATCTTCACTCTCTTCCTCTTCCATGTCTGTGTCAACCCTTGACTCATCGTTACTTTGTTCATAATCATCATCACTTGGGTCGGAACGTTCTTGTCTTGCCCTTTTTGATGTTCTCCCCCCAGCTCTACCTCTGCTTCTTCCCTTTGTAGCACTGTCAAAAACAAGTCATAAGTATATGCATTTATATTTGAGAGTTATGGGAACCAACAAGAAAAGGCTGCTGCTCAGTTTGCAGTCACCAGTGACCTGCGGACGGTCCGCCAGTAAGGGGCGGACGGTCCGCGGTACACTGTGCGGCCACGAACAGAAACAGTAACCGTCCATCTATCCATCAATCGATCTCCAAATTTAACCAATGAATTTGCACCAATTAATTAGGGTAGAATCCTCTTGACTCTAGCAACACATTCCCATAACTATTTGCAGGAATCCATAGATGAAATCGAAATCCCAACATCAAACCCTAATCATGTTCATGAGTGAAATCCAAGAAAACCAATAGAGGATTCGATGAAATACCGAGAGGACATGATGAAGGAGAACGCGGAGTGTCCAAAGAAGAGCTCGGATGGTCCGGGGAGCGCGCCAAATCCTTCCCTAAGGAGGGGTCCCTTTCTCCCTTTTTGGTGCTTGCGGTCAAGAAGAAAGGGGGGAGAGGCGGTCTGGTGTGGTTGGAAGGGAGGGATGTTGACTCCATCCAGATAAGGCTCGGTCCCGGGTGGGTCCACTTCCGCCCGACACGCGCGGACGGTCCTCCACAGGTCGCGGACGGTCCGCCGTTAATTCTGTCATTTTCTGATGCGCTGCCTACCAACCCACCGGACGGTCCGCCAAACGACCCAGACGGTCCGCCACTTCAGGTATACGTGCGGCTCGGACGCAGGGCATGGCCACTTGCCCACAGCCCACCCAGTCCGTCCCTGCCTGACTCGCTTATTCAGGGGAGTCGCGATCCTCAGGGTGGAGGCATGGCATGTAATTGAAAATTGGAAGTGTATATTCGCTGATTCAGGGGGCGCTGCGAACGAGGGTGGAGTCGCAATCCTCAGGGGGCGCTGCGCACGGGGGTGAGGGCGACCGCCGCCACTGCTCGGCATCTGGACTCCTCCGACCTCCGCTCCACTGCCCTTCGGACCTCCATAGAGGTGCAACCCGTGGATCACAGAATCAGTTTTGAAGGTATGAGAATCAAAAGCTCCCAGCCTCCGATGTCTAATTTGTATTACCCTATAGCTCGCTAATTGTGCTGTAATGTGATTAATTTAGGTAGAGTATAGCTGATTTCTGCCCTGATTTCCACGTCGATCGATCAATCAGACAAGCCGTCCTCACGGCGAAAGGTACGAGATCACTATGGGCTGCACATATATAGTTCAATTATGTATGTAAATACGCTGGCTAAATTGGTGATCATCGTTCATCTTCATCACGCAGATGTCAGGCGATGATAGGAGTTGGATGCGCTTGCCTCGTTCTTCAACCGAGTGGCAGAACAAATTCATGTAGTTTTTGGACAGGACATATAGTGGCACTTCGAGGGGTGGAACTGCAGCATGTCCATGCCGTAAATGTCTATGCATGTCACACAGAACATGGGCTGTGCTTCAGATTCATGTCCTTTCAACAGGGTTTGCTGAAAGTTTTATAATGGAAGGGGAAGGTTCAGCTGATGTGGTTTTTCACAATGAAGATGCATGACCTAGTGATGTACAAGTACACAATGACGACCCAGCAGCAGCAGATGTACAAGTACAGAACGATGATGAAGGTGCACCACATGATTCTGGAGTAGACAATGAAGAAGGCGGCGCACCGAGTGAAGATGATGAGGCCAGTAATTTGATTAAATCCCTAATCAGAGGTGAAATACGAGGAGAGATCGGTGATGAAGACGAGCCGAACGAGCAAGCCAAGGTCTTCTTCAAGTTACTACAGGAGGCAAAAAAGGAATTATATCCAGGTTGCGAAGATGGTACAAAGATATCTTTTATTGTGGAACTTTTCCAGGTTAAGTGCATGTATGGGATAAGTAACAAAGCATTGGAGGGGGTACTCTTTCTGATCTCAAAGTTTCTCCCTAAAGGTCATTGTGTCCCAAACACAATGGAGAAAGTGCAAAGGGTGGTTCGCGATCTAGGCTTGGACTATATCAAGATAGATGCATGTGAGAATCATTGTGTGTTATTTTGGAAGGAATATGAGAAGCTGGATATATGCCCCAAATGTAAAGCATCTAGGTGGAAAACAGATGACCGTGGTGATGGCCATGTGAACGATGGTCATGATAAGAAACGTCGTCGTGTCCCAGTCAAAATCCTTCGGTACTTCCCTCTCACACCTCGGCTACGCAGATTGTACATGTCAGAGAGCACGTCATCAGAAATGCGTTGGCATGAGGAAGGAAGAATAGATGATGGCAAACTACGTCATCCTGCTGACTCCAGGGCATGGAAGCACGTGGACAATATGTTTCCACGATTTAAAGAAGCTCGTAATGTTCGACTGGGTCTTGCTTCTGATGGCTTCAACCCATTTGGTATGCAAAATGTTACTTACAGTTGTTGGCCTGTTATCCTAATACCTTACAATTTGCCTCCTTGGTTGTATGAGAAACAATCTTATTGGATCATGTCGATGTTGATACCTGGCAAGAAAACTCCTGGAATGAATATTGATGTTTACTTGAGGCCCCTCATTGATGAGTTGAAGGCGCTATGGAATACTGGTGTTAATTGTAGGGATGTAAAGGCAAAGGAAAACTTTACACTCCGTGCTATGCTACTTTGGACAATCAATGACTTCCCTGCATATGCGATGCTTTCTAGTTGGAGCACAAAAGGAAAATTTGCATGTCCTTACTGTCACAAGGATACAGATTATTTGTGGTTGAAACATGGGAAGAAGTTCTGCTACATGGGACATCATCGGTTTTTGCCCTTAGACCATCCATGGTGCATGAACAAGATGAGCTTCAACAATGAAGAGGAAACCAGGGAGGCTCCAGTTCCACTGTCTGGTCAAGATGTATTAGACCAATATGCAACTTTTCATCCAACGGGATTTGGAAAGGACATATCAAAAAAGAGGAAGCGTGATGAAGACGCAAGATGGCACAATTGGAGGAAGAAGAGTATTTTTTTCAGCTCCCCTACTGGTCTTCTTTGCTCATAAGGCATAATTTGGACGTGATGCATATTGAGAAAAACATATGCGAGAGCATATTAGGGACTTTGCTTGAAATTGAAGGGAAATGTAAGGACAGCGAGAATGCCCGCCTTGACATGGAACATCTTGGGATCAGGCAAGATCAGCATCCTGTGATTGATGATGACACGTACACCTTGCTAGCAGCGTTGTACTCTCTAGACAAGGATGACAAGAGGATTTTATGCCAATTTCTTCAAGGAGTGAAGATGCCTGATGGGTTCTGCTCCAATTTAAAGAGATGTGTTGACGATAAAACATGTAAGGTGTCTGGACTCAAAACTCATGACTACCATATTATTCTACAAAAACTATTGCCCTTAGTCATTAGAAGGATTTTGCCAGAAGATGTTGCCAGGCCATTGATTGAGCTCAGTAGGTTCTTCAGTGCACTTTGTTCAAATGAGTTGTTGCCAGCAGATCTTGACAAACTAGACAGTTCAATTAAAGAGACTCTTTGTCAGCTTGAGATGGTTTTCCCGCCTGCATTTTTTGACATAATGATTCATTTGCCGATCCATCTAGTTGAAGAGGCTAAACTAGGAGGGCCCGTGTGTTATAGATGGATGTATCCAGTAGAGAGGTATCTACGTACTGCTAAAGGATATGTCAGGAACAAGGCACAACCAGAAGGATCAATAGCCGAGGCATACATAGCTGAGGAGTGTCTTACATTTTGCTCTCGATTCTTCGACGTCGACACCAAGCTGAGTCGAGCTGATCATCATGAATATACAGTTGTGAATGAGCCTCCAAGTGGTCTAAGCATATTTAGTGAAATTGATTACAAGAGGAGACGAAATAAGCTTAAGAATTTGGAGAAAGTTGAACTTCAAAAGATGAGGCACTACATAATTACTAATTGTGATGAAGCCAGGAAATGGGTAGAGTAAGTCGCAATTTTTACCACTAAATTTATCTTTTATCTATTTGTTTGTGGCATCAACTAATAATTTGGTGCACTCTGATGTAGGGAGCATAAGACACAACTAACAAGGGATAGTTCAATTAACATTAAAAAACGACACAAGGAGCATTTTGTAAGATGGTTTGAAATCGAGGTATGTAGTATTATTTTATATTTTTAAATTCAACTTTATGGTCAGACCGACGTAGTAATTAACCGGTAGATGTCTAACTTGATTTTTAAATTGCAGATAGCAAAACTATATGAGAAAGGGGAAGCAAGTAAACTGATGCATGCCCTTTCTCAAGGACCTGACCCTCGAGCTCGTGTGTTGAATAGAGTGCACATCAATAATTGGCTATTTCGGACAGCTGCCATAGAGAAAAGTCTCGTGACACAAAATTCTGGTGTCCTTGTGAAGGGTGACGATAGTACAGGCAACATGACCTGGTATGGAGTCATTAGAAATATAATCTCACTAGAATTCCCACAAGAAAAAGAAGTTATATTATTTCAGTGTGATTGGTATGATGTGCCGGCTACCAGTACCAGCAGAAGCAGAGGGTACACTAGGGATAAATTTGGTATTATCGACATTGCTACTTCCATGTTCAGATATTCAGATGAACCTTACATTCTTGCTTCAAACGCTGAACCGGTGTTTTATGTCCCTATCGTGAACAAGCCGAGATGGTCTACTGTTGTTTTGGTGAGACCAAGAAATTTGTTTTCCATGCCAGACACAGGAAATGACGCCGATGCACTTGATGTGGGAATCCAAGAAATGAATGAATCAGGCCAAGGTCAGGAATTCTTAAACTGGTCAAGACAAGATAGGGCAGGCACAACTGGTTCTGCCGCCATTATTAATCAAGTGCGTAGCGAAGCAATTCCCGGCCCTGTTGATGACTATATTGGTGATGATGATTCTGACAATGATGACACCTACATTGATGATGGGGTTATTGCACCAGTCATGGAAGAAAATATAGAAGATGATTTCTTTGCTTGAAGACAATTTTTTTGTTGCACTGTTTGGTGGGAAGGGTCACTTGTCCTTCATATGCATATGTCGCACTTTATTTTTTTTTCTTTTGAACTGATGACATGGTTAAGTTTGAACCGTTGCATGGAACCTTAATGTTCGTTATGCTAATGAATACCTCTTGAGATAAATGTTTTAAGTATTTGAAATAAAGAGGTAAGTGGAAAGTTTTGAAATAAAAATCACGATTGCCCAAGAGTAATCACCGGTCGGCAAATGTTTGGACAAGGAAAGGTTCATTAGCGTGGTCACCATGTGACCGATGGTGCACGGTTAGGCATTTACTATCGCTAACAAAGTGACCAACCACCCCGGTACAACTTCAAGTACTAATTAACATCCACGCATACTTAACATCAAGTACTTAACAGCAACTACTACTTAACAGAAAGTTTCAGACACCAGGCATAAGGACAGAGATGCAGAGATGGGGCCAGGGTTGGGGCATTTTATAACTCATAAGGTCTTCAATCATATCAAATAAATTAAAACCTGAGTTACAATGAACACACCTACATAGCGCAGTGGTGGAGAAGGTTTTATCTGAACCAGAGCTCCATGGTTCGAATCCTGTGGGGAGCACTTTTTAATTTTAATATATGCGTCCCCAATTCTTTTCTTTCCATACTTTTTTTAAGTTTTAAATTCGTTGCAATTATCAAAGTATATTGCAACCAAAAATAAGCGTTGCACTTGAACACAATTTTCGCTTCGACCCCATAGATTTCGTTGCAATAAAATTTAGCACTTGCAACAATATCAAAGTATATTGCAACTGCCAAAAAAGGTTGCAATTGACCCCCACTTTTGCTTCGCCTCCAAGAGTTCTCGTTGCATTAAGTATCTAGCATTTGCAACGCTTGTCAAATTTTATGCAACACAAAAAAACCGTAGCAATAGTCAAAACCAAATGCAACTAACGTAAATGTAGTTGCAGTACTACCACACAATTGCAACCAAAATCAAGTCTACTGCAACCATTTTTCACCATTGCAATATCGTCCACCAAATGCAACAGAGCTTTGCAACATCTTGAAAACCGTTGTATTAAAGGCATGTATCGCTACCATTTTTTAGAATGGTTGTAATACAACAATCTCTGGCAACCAAATTTTCTACGTTGCAATTCTTCGGCGTTGCAGTAGACCGAAAATCTTGTAGTGAGCCTCGTGGGGCGTAGGCGCCTCCTCCCCCGCTTGCTTCGTGGCCGCCTCGGTAGCCTCTCCTTGGGCATCCGGCTCCTTCGGGTCGGCCCTCGCCGATGCCACGCCATGCTGTATGGCGGCTTGCGCCTCCATCACCCATTGGGCGGTGGAGCTGGTGCTCACCTTGAGCGCCTTACGTGGCGCCAGGGCGGGCGCTTCCGCCTGACGCTTCCGGCTGAAGGCAAAGGCATTCACGAAGTCAGCACACGGCCAAGGAACGAGTGGAAGATACTGCAAACTCCGTCGACAAAACACTTACCCCAAACGGGGACACAACACCTTCTGCACTGCGCCCCTCGTCCTATGCAACGGCGGTGGCACGGCCCCCGTGTCCATCGGTGCCGGCCAGCCCTCGTCGGACCCCAGCGCCGCCTCGACCCTCTGCGGGGGCTGTTGGGTCGCCTCCTCCATCGCCTGCTCCGCCTCCGCCGTTGAGCCCACCGGGCTGACGGCACGTTTCCCTAACGCCCGAGCCTTTGGCGTGTCGGCCTCGGCACCGGGGTGGGCGATCGCCGGCCCCAAGGCGTCCTCTCCTCCTCCTCCTAGAAATGCCGGGCTGCTCGTCGATGCCCCAGGCACCGTCCCCCTGACGTTAGGGAGATGGTCCAGGGTACCTCACCCCACCTCGCTCTCGTCGTCATCGCTCGAGGAATCCGACAATGACGGTGACGGAGATGGCTCCACCGGGAGACCATCGTGCCTCTGCTGCCGGCGATGTTTCTCCAGCTCCTCGTGCTTAAGGTTCTTCCTCTTGCGCCTTGCCTCCTCGGTGTCCTTCCGCTTCTTCTGCACCTCGGCATGCACCCTGTTCACCGCCCGCCACTCTGCGTCCTCAGGAACAGGTGGTGGGGAGGCTCGCACATCCCTCATCCCCTGCAGGAACAGCGAACGCCAATAAGGGAACAGGAAAATGCAAGGAGCAAGGAGGCCTCAGGGGCTGCAGCGGCGCATGACTTACCAGAGAGAGGTACCCCCGCGACGGGCGCATCACTAACGGGGTCAGACCACCGCTCCTTAGCCGCCCCGCCACCGTCTCTCTCACCCGATGTAGAATCTCCTCATTGGGGAGGGCGACGGCGGACATTCGGACGCCCTCGATTGGCTCATCTGGTGTCATGTCGAACAGGCGCCGCCGCCGAGCCATCAGCGGCAGCACCCTCCGGCGTTGGAAGGCCGCCACAACCACAGCCGCCGTAAGGCCATGGCTGCGCAGCCTCTCCAGCCCCTCCAGGAGCGGCTACAGCTTGGGCTGATCAACCACCAGAACGCCGTACCTCCACTTCTCCGGCTGGCCCTCCACGACCTGCCTGATATAGGGGGGAAGTCCGCCGTCGTCGTTGCGGAGGTAAAACTAGCTGTTGTACCAACGGCGGTTGGACGACGCGAGCTGGGCTGGGATGTAGATGAGCTGCCGGTCTTAGCGCACTTGGAGAGTGTAGCTGCCGGCCCTCATCGCCTTCCGCTTGCCCGTCGTGCCCATCGGCTTGGTGGTGAGCCCCGCCCGAAAGAGGTGGAGCCACAACTCCCAGTGGGCGCAATGCCCAGGTACCCCTCGCAGACGGCGACTGTTGATGCAAAAGTGGATCTGCAAACACAAAGGGCTAATACCCGAATCGATATCCAAAGCGTGCCAGTCGATTTGACCTGTTAATCGACAAGGATGAAGATACGAGCACTTTGGTCCTGACAACAGTGATACGCCCGGAAGTCACGGCCAAGAGGTACTCACACGGAACTCGAGAATCGCCAAAGGTCGCACTGAAGCGATGCAACTCGCCGAATCAATGAGAACTCGTAAAAAGAAAAAATATGCAAATTGACGAAGTCGCTGAAAAGTAAGTAGATGCAAATAGGAGTAAAAATTGGTTTTGATATTGATTGATATATCCATTACATTGCCCCTCAATCTATATTTATACCCTGATCTGAAGAGACATAACCAAAATACAACTAGGACACCAAGTCCATATCTAAGGAAACACGTGACTCTTTACATGAATCATACTCTAACAAATATAGAAAAGGAAATCAACTCCTATCTATTTCCCTGTCCGCTTCAATTACGATGGAAATCTCACCAACCTCCTTTCCATCGGCATACTTCCTGTTTCATCGGCAGTAGTCTTCAAGCCTCCCTTCATCGGCATCGACAATAACATCTCCAACCTTATCGGCAACGCCCGAGTAAATCAACTTTTCCATCGATCACCACCATTCATCGGCAACCATCTTTACAAGCTGATTTTCATCGGCTGTCAACGTATACAGTAACTTTCCACCTGCCGATTAGCCCACTCTGATCATTTTGACACGTGCAAAAAACGGTGTCAACACATGCCCCCTAATTTCGGAGTATAAAACCATTAATGCTCCGAAATTTACTCCAGATAACGTTTGCCTTCGCCCAATTACCATAACTCATCCTCCAAGCCAAAACTTGATCTGTTATCAAATCTAATCAAATCCAGTCCTGATTCACGCACCTCAGTAAATATCGCACAATTTCCAACCACTCTTGCCCTAATTATGGTTAAGATACCGAAACAATAATCCATCGGCAAGATCCTAACATAATAATGCCGCCATTTTCAGAATTAAAATATCTTGTACCGAGATCTCTTCCAAATCATGATTACTTGTCATCAAATCATCTATACAATTCCTTGATTATCGTGTGAACAGTTACCATATCCATCTAAACCATCTCGACCTACATGCGCGCGGCATAGAGATAAGTCCAAAATACCCCTACTCCAAGCGGCTTATAAATAGATTTCTCCGGAACCCTCGTTTTCTACCCTCAGACTCCAATCTTTGGCATTCTCTCTTTCCGGCGGCGACTCCGATGAACAACTGCGCGACCTCAACCAACAAGAACTTTTCTCCAGCGTCAACCTTGAGTCTCCAGCTCATGCCCCCATCTACCTCAAGATAATGGCAATCAACTTCGACGTCCCTGCGGTTCGTTCCACTTCCGTTACTTTTTACCTTGATTGCGAGTTCATACAGTTGGTAATTTTTTCTCTTTTTTCTTTCATATATCGGTAGCTAACTTTCTCGTGACAGGTTAACAACCCAGCACCATCTATGAGCAAAAGTGGGAAACCCTTCGATCTTCGGCCTGTTTCCCCGATATCACCGATCGGCTACAACGCCCCCACCTTAGCTGCTTTGGCTCACCAGAAGACCCATGCTAAGACCATCACCTCCAAGTCCAAATTGGCTATAGCTAGGGCCACTCCATTGGCTGCTGCTACAACCCTGGTCAAGGCATTCAAGGTAACAACCCTGTTTATTTCTATTCATGCCGATCATAAACTGTATTAACATTAATCATCAGGGTGCAAGAGCCGCTGCTGGATCATCATCGGCAATTCCTCCGACATCAAGCACCACTACCTCTAGCAAATCTTCAGAGGTATTCCTTTGATTTTACATTTTATCTGTTAAATATCATACCTTACACTTGTTTTGCAGCAACAAATGGGTACATCGGCAAGCATACCAGATGTTCAAGCTCCACAACCAACAAGTGCCGATGCCCCCCAGCCAACCGTTGCTGAGGCCCAAGCAAAGCGCAAAGCCTTAACAGATGCCGAGGCACAGCCAAAACGACAGAAGTCCATGCCGATCCCCACATCTGCCCCAACGTCTGCAAGCCGGCCAGAATCAGTCGATGCAACCGAGCAAGCAGTTAATCCTCCTGTATAGGACATACCATCGGTCATCATACCCCAAGGGCCAACCACCGACGAGGCCACAGAGGATATCCCATCGGCAAGCTCAGCCGATCCTCCACACGGCATACTCCAGGCTGCTTCCTCCAGCCAATTACAGGAAATTGCCTCGAAACAGGTAAGCTGATTGACCTAGTCGATTTATAACATTCATACTTATCCTTAACTGACCTCTTTTTCTTTTTCTCAGGAACAAGACTCCCCAAACAGCCTATTTTTCTTTGCCATTGATGTTTCTGACGATGAGGGAGAGGAAACAAGTTCTTCCCTTGCATTGGGAACAATATCGGCAGAAATTAAGTCCAAGTTGGAAGCTCTCCTGGACTTGTTACAATAGGATACCACCCAACTGGTAGATGACTCGGACCCCGCAAAGGCAATTTTCAAAACAATCCGTGGCCAGGTCCCTGCCGATGTTGAAGAAGCACTCTTCCCAGCAGCCCATTTAGAAAGCCGCCAACTGCAATATCAACGGGCTGCTCAATGCATTGCCGATAGAGCAGCTCAGGCTCAACTCAAAGAAGAGATGCTACAACTAAAACAGATTGCTGATGAGAAGCACAAGGGCATCGACAACTTGCAGACTTCGGGCGCTGAACTTAAGCAGAAAATCTTAGATTTATCGGCAAAGAGGATGGCTCTATTGGCTGAATTGAAAGAAGTCGAGGCAGCCTTAACTCATGCCCAACACGAAGAAAGCCAGCTACCCGATGCCATCAAGGTCCTTCAGCAAGAAAGAGACATCCAGGCTCGCAAAGCCTTGGCCATGAAGAAAAAACTCAAGCCTGTGGAGGGTGCTGCTGATGAAGACATCAAAGAAATGAAGGAAGCCGACCAGATTCGCCTGCATGCGATATTGGCTATCCAATCCTTGTTAAACTTGTAAATCTTATCTATTGCATCGGCACTTTTATGAGACATTGATATCCTTGTATAATTTTAGCCGATAGGACTGTTATCGGCACTTATACTTTTATGCATCCATCCAGATACTAGGGTAATATTTCTTTAAATATTTTCCATTTAATGCTCTGGGAAACACAACCCCTTCAAGGGTTTCTAGAATATATGCGTTACCAGGAACAGACTGATTTATCCGATATGGACCCTCCCAATTAGGAGACCACTTTCCAAACTTTGAACTTTTAGTCCCAATCGGTAAAATCAATTTCCAGACCAGATCTCCATCGGCAAATTCCTTTACCTTCACCTTCTTGTCATACCATCTGGCTACTCTTTTCTTATTTTCTTCGATGCTAACTAAAGCCCTTAACCGATGACCCGCCACATCTTCCAACTCATCCTTCATAAGAGTATCATAATCATCGGCTGTCAGCTGATTTTGAGAACGTATTCGCCTAGAGCCAGTTTTAATCTCCCAAGGCAATACTGCGTCGTGTCCATATACTAACTGATAAGGCGTTACTTTGGTTGCGCCATGACATGACATCCGATATGACCACAAGGCTTCATTTAATACTGTATGCCACCTCTTAGGATTTTCTTTAATTTTGCGCTTAATGAGTTTGATGATCCCTTTGTTAGAAGCCTCAGCCTGACCATTAGCTTGAGCATAATACGGAGAAGAATTTAGAACTTTAATTCCCATACCTACAGTAAACTCATCAAATTCTCCCGATGTAAACATAGTACCCTGATCGGTAGTGATAGTTTGAGGAATACCAAATCGGTAAACAATATGCTCTTTCACAAAATCGATCATATTAGCCGATGTCACCTTCTTTGAAGGAATTGCCTCAACCCATTTTGTGAAATAATCGGTAGCAACCAGAATAAATTTATGTCCTTTGCTCGATGGCGGATAAATCTGACCGATGAGATCGATAGCCCATCCTCGAAACGGCCAAGGTTTAATTATAGGGTTCATAGCCGATGCAGGCGCTCTTTGAATATTACCAAACTTTTGACACCCCTGACATCCTTTAAAATATCTAAAACAATCTTCAAGAATAGTCGGCCAATAGTATCCATTCCTTCTGATCATCCACTTCATCTTGAAAGCCGATTGATGCGCTCCACACACTCCTTCATGAATTTCACCCATCAAACTTTTCGATTCATCACTGCTAACACATCTGAGTAAAACTCCATCTATAGTTCGATAATATAATTCATCATCGAGGAGCACATACTTGGTAGCTTGGAACCTTATACGTCTTTCAACCTTTTTATATGGATCCTTTAAATAATCGACAATCTCCTTTCTCCAGTCATCGGTATCGACTGCCGATGTTAGCACTTCCTGAATAGGCTAATACCCTGAAGCATGCTGAGCTAGTCGATTAGCCTCCTCATTATGCAGTCGAGAAATATGTTCAAGACAAAAATCTCTAAACCCTTTCAACAATTGCAAACATCTTTCGTAATACGAAATTAAAACTTCACTTCGGCATTCATAAATCCCAGCCAATTGATTTATAACTAGCATAGAATCACCAAAGATTTCAACAGCATCGGCACGTATCTCCTTCACCAATTCTAACCCTTTTATCAAGGCTTGGTATTCAGCCTGATTGTTTGTTGATGTAGCAACAATCGGCAATGAAAACTCATACTTCCTTCCTTGAGGTGAAATCAACACAATGCCGATCTCTGCTCCTTCACCACATGTGGACCCATCGAAGAAAAGTGTCCAAGGAGCAACCTCCAGAGAGTCCACTGTATTACAATGCTGAGTGACAAAATTAGCCATAACTTGCCCCTTAACTGCCTTAGTCGATTCGTAACGTAGTTCAAATTCTGATAATGCTAAAATCCACTTGCCGATTCTACCACTTAATATCGGCATCGACAGCATATACTTGACTACGTCGTCTTTGCATATGACCGTACATTCGGCAGATAACAAATAATGTCTTAATTTGACACAAGAAAAGTATAAACACAGACATAATTTTTCGATGGCCGAATTCCTTGTCTCAGCATCCACTAATCTTCTGCTCAAATAATAAATAACATGTTCTTTCCCTTCAAATTCTTGAATAAGAGCTGAACCGATAACGGTATCATCAGTTGACAAATACAACCTGAAAGGTTTCCCGTGTTGAGGTGGAACTAGCACTGGAGGATTCATTAAATATTTCTTAATTTCATCTAGGGCTAACTACTGCTCAGCTCCCCATACAAATTCCTGATTGGCCTTCAATTTAAGTAATGGACTGAAAGCCTTGATCTTACCCGACAGATTAGATATGAATCTTCTAATGAAATTAATCTTACCGATCAAAGATTGCAATTCAGTTTTATTGCCAGGAGCAACCACCTTGTTAATTGCATCAATAGACTTCCTACTGATTTCGATGCCCCGCTGATGCACCATAAAACCCAAGAATTGACCTGCCGATACACCAAATGCACATTTATTAGGATTCATCTTCAATCCATGCTTCCTTGTGCACTCCAGTATCTTTCGTAGATCGGCCAGATGTTTTGTGATATCTCCAGACTTAATCACTACATCATCAATGTAGATCTCCACTAATGTGCCGATGTATTGATGAAAAATAAAGTTCATAGCTCTTTGATAAGTAGCGCCGGCATTTTTCAAACCAAACGTCATGACTATCCACTCAAACAACCCTACATGACCTGGACATCTGAAAGCAGTCTTGGGAATATCTTCTTTAGCCATGAATATTTGATTGTAACCTGCATTACCATCCATGAAGCTAATAATTTGATGTCCGGCTGCAGCATCAATCAATAAATCAGCAATCGGCATTGGATAACCATCCATCGGTGTGGCTTTGTTGAGATTCCTGAAGTCAATACAAACACGAAGTTTTCCATTTTTCTTATAAACAGGAACCACATTAGAGATCCACTCTGCATATCGACACTGCTGAATAAACTTTGCCTCAATTAATTTAGTTATTTCAGCCTTAATGTCAGGAAGTACGTTAGGGTTGCATCGGCGCGCTGGCTGCTGATGTGGCCGAAATCCAGATTTGATAGGTAACCGATGTTCAACTATCGATCGGTCTAATCCAGGCATCTCAGTATAATCCCAAGCAAAACAATCTTTATACTCTTTTAACAAATCAGTTATTTGCTGCTTACACTTGGAATCTAACTTAGCACTAATAAAAGTAGGTCTTGGCCTATCGCCATCACCAATATCTACTTTTACTAAATCATCTGCCGATGTGAACCCTTGACCTAATTTTCCATCATCGGCAAACCTATCCATTAAAACTCTTCTTCAGAACCGACTGCTTGGATCGGTGGAATTTCATAATCAGCAACTCTAAGGAACTCTTTTTCCCAAACTTCTCCTAATATGCATTTAGTTCGCTCATAAGTATCTGATTCTGCCGATGCGATGATATAAGAAGAATCACCAGGGACAACCTCAATCTTATCCCCAATCCACTGTACAAGGCATTGATGCATTGTAGAAGGAACACAACAATTAGCATGAATCCAATCTCTCCCTAGAAGCAGATTATATGCACCGTTGCCATTAATAACAAAGAACGTTGTCGGCAAAGTTTTGCTGCCGACGGTCAATTCAACGCATACTGCCCCTTTAGCCGGTGACACATTGCCTTCAAAATCCTTCAGCATCATATCGGTTTTGGTCAAGTCTTGATCTCCCTTACCAAGTTTCTGATACATCACATAAGGCATAATATTAATCGTAGCCCCTCCGTCGATAAGTATCTTAGATACAGGCTGCCCATCAACTCTGCCTTTCACAAACAAAGCCTTAAGATGCTATCTCTCGTCATCGGTAGGTTTCTCAAAAACAGCCATCATCGGATCTAGTGTCAACTGAGCTACTTGATCAGAGAGAACAACTTCTTCCTCATTATCAGATAGTGCCAAGAACTCCATCGGCAACATGAATACCATATTAACATCTGCCGATGGACCCTTATTTTTGTGTTTTACCTGCCATTGCTGATGACCAGACTTCTCATTGGAGGAATTTTCCTCTCGGTATAAATCCTCCTGATGCTCACGCTGCATCCTTCTTTTCTGTGTCTTTGTCAGACCCTTCGGGCACCATCGAGGAAACTTGGTCTTCCAAATCGGCTGATAATAGGTCCCAGTTGATTCTACATGGCGTATATTAGGGTCCCTGTAGAATATTTCTTCATCGGGAACTCTTGTGTTTGCCATCTCCTCAAGCTCCTCTTGATTCCTTGGAAAATATCCAGCGCGTTTACCAAGCCTCTCATGTACACTAAGTCTGCCCCCAGCCGATCATGCACTGATGCTCTACCTCTGATCGGCTCATTGATAAATAAACCCTGATTGCCAGGTTGAAACCTCCTTTCTGACCGATTGACCCCATAATAACCATTGCACTCAGGGCAATTTTCAACAGTTGGCAATCTAATACCTTCTTCCCAGCAATGGATGAAAAACGGGCACCTCCAATGATCTTTATGCCGATACCATTCTTCCCGACGTCTCTCTTCTTATTGTTGTTGATATCGGTCCTTACGCTGACGCCAACCCTCCTGCTGCTTTCGATGAGTAATCACAATGCCAGGTCAAGGAGGATTTTTGGAACTACTGCTTTCTCCCAGCAAACCCTTACTTTTTGCATCATCGGTAGTTATCCGATGTTGGGGATCCACTGATGCGCTTTTCTCAGCAGCCTCTGACGTCAATACCTTGGTCTTCCCTTTGGCCTCCAACATATTTGCTGGAAAAGGGTGTTGATCAATTTTCATCGGCTTCTGGGCCTTGGAAGTACCAAACTTAATTCTCCCAGATTCAATAGCCGATTGTAACTGTTGCCTGAACACCTTGCACTCATTTGTACTGTGCGAAGTTGCATCGTGCCATTTGCAGTACAAGATCTTCTTCAACTCTTCTACCGATGGGATCACATGATTAGGTGACAGCTTAATTTGGCCCTCTTGAAGCAGAAGATCAAATATCTTGTCGGCCTTGGTGATATCAAAGGTAAACTTTTCTGGCTCTTTCTGACCAAAGGGACAAGATATCGGCTTTTTATTTTTAACCCACTTAGCTAAGCCGATAACTGGTTCTTCATCAGAATCAGAATCTCCTACTTCTTCAACAAATGATACTTTTTTACTCCAATTCTTTTTAGGTTCAAAGACTCTAGTATCTTGATCAGAGATCCTTTGCACAAGATGACTGAGGCTTTCAAACTCCTGAGAAGCATATCTGTCTTTAAGATGTGGCAATAACCCTTGGAAAGCCAGATCGGCAAGCTGCCGATCATCCAGCACCAGGCTGTAGCACTTATTTTTTACATCTCGTAGCCTTTGCACAAAGCTTTCTACCGATTCATCATTACGCTGTCTCAATTTTACTAAATCGGTAAGCTTCTTTTCATGGATTCCAGCAAAGAAATACTTATGAAATTGTTTTCCTAGATCAGCCCAAGTAATAATAGAATTTGGTGGTAATGAAATGAACCATGTAAATGCCGATCCAGACAAAGATGATGAAAACAATCGAACTCTTAATTCATCTCTGCTAGCTGCCTCTCCACATTGAATAATGAAGCGATTGACGTGTTCCATTGTTGATGTATCATCTTGCCCAGAGAATTTAGTGAAATCTGGTACCTTGTACCGATTTGGGAGAGGAATTAAATCATATGCAGGAGGGTATAGAGTCCGATAAGAATAAGTATTGACCTTGGGCTTTATCCCAAACTGATCCTTCATAATTTCTGCTATCTTATCAGCCCAAAAAGCATCAGCCTCCTGCTGACGAACTGGCTGAATTTCTACAGGAGGTACCTGCTAATATCCCTCCACATATCTTTGTGGCCCACGATCTCCAGCAATCGGCATATTTGCCGTTACTTGTGGTCCATTAACCTGTTGGAAAGGATTCATCGGCTGAGCTGCCGATGCTTGATTCTGGAAACCAGCTTGCATATGACCTTGTTGAATCTCTGCAACCTGCTGATTTTGCTGAACTGCATGTTGAACAGGTAACTGTCCTGACCAACCATTATTAGAACTCATTGGTACAAAACTTACCGATGGCTGGTAATTTGTTGACATTGTTGGATAATTATAACCAGCTTGAGGCATGAACTGAACCCCAGTTTGACTCATAGCAGGGGCTTTCTGCTGCATCGGCAGTAAGCTTGCCGATGGACTTGAATTAGGTGTTTGAACCAAAGGCATCTGGAAACCTCCTGGAGTTGGTTGCACAGTAGTTGCTGTAGCATATTGAGGCACTTGAGTCATCGGCGAAACAACCGATGGTATAGGAGCTTTTCCTACTGCATCAAACACTTGAGGTAACCCAGGATTGAAAGCAGATGACTCCGGAGGCATAACATATCCCCACCAATTAGCAGGAATCTGGTTATTCTGAGACACAGGGCCGGACATAGCTGATGCCAATAGATCTGTATTAAGCTGAACTCGTCCTCCTGGTAGTACCTGATCTGATCGTATCGGTGTAGATTGAATATTAGGTAAGCCTGCCGATACTAGAGGGGAAGTAACTTCTGTACCCACAACGGCCAAGGGAGCCGATGGAGTATTGACAGATGACGGCTCTGGTTGGTGATAGGCAGGCCCAACATAATGCGGTGACGCTTGTCTTTCTTTGAGAGTTCGAACCACAGCATTATGAACAGTATTGGACAGCACATTGGAATGATTAATCAAAGCATGATTTACTGCAGAATTAACCATCTCTTGAAGTTTACCAGGATTGGAGTCAAAGGTAACCTACCGAGGCAACGGCAAATCTTGCTTCTGGATGACTTGTCCACTCTTGTTCAGGCTAAACGATCTCAGACAAAGCTGCCTGTATTCTTCTATAGCCTTTTCCATGGCCTGCCTTTGCTCTTCCTTAAGATCTTCTTCTGATACCGCGATAATGTTCCCTGAATCGATCTCGGAATTGAACATATTGATCGGATTGATTGGTCCCACCGGGCATGCCAAAAGATGTGTTGATGCAAAAGTGGATCTGCAAACACAAAGGGCTAATACCCGAATCGATATCCAAAGCGTGCCAGTCGATTTGACCTGTTAATCGACAAGGATGAAGATACGAGCACTTTGGTCCTGACAACAGCGATACGCCCGGAAGTCACGGCCAAGAGGTACTCACACGGAACTCGAGAATTGCCGAAGGTCGCACTGAAGCGATGCAACTCGCCGAATCAATGAGAACTCGTAAAAAGAAAAAATATGCAAATTGACGAAGTCGCCGAAAAGTAAGTAGATGCAAATAGGAGTAAAAATTGGTTTTGATATTGATTGATATATCCATTACATTGCCCCTCAATCTATATTTATACCCTGATCTGAAGAGACATAACCAAAATACAACTAGGACACCAAGTCCATATCTAAGGAAACACGTGACTCTTTACATGAATCATACTCTAACAAATATAGAAAAGGAAATCAACTCCTATCTATTTCCCTGTCCGCTTCAATTACGATGGAAATCTCACCAACCTCCTTTCCATCGGCATACTTCCTGTTTCATCGGCAGTAGTCTTCAAGCCTCCCTTCATCGGCATCGACAATAACATCTCCAACCTTATCGGCAACGCCCGAGTAAATCAACTTTTCCATCGATCACCACCATTCATCGGCAACCATCTTTACAAGCTGATTTTCATCGGCTGTCAACGTATACAGTAACTTTCCACCTGCCGATTAGCCCACTCTGATCATTTTGACACGTGCAAAAAATGGTGTCAACAGCGACGAAGATTGCCGCCTGCGCGATGGAGTTGGGGTTGAAGTTGTGGAGCTCCACGCCGTAGTAGTGCGGGAGCGCCCGCATGAACCGGTCTACCGGTAGGCCAAGACCGCGCTCGTGAAAGGCCACGAAGCTCACAATGTAGCCATCGCGTGGCCTCAGCTCCGGCTCGCCCCCCGGAGCAATCCACTCTGGCCTAGTGGGGTCGGTAACCGGGCGGAGGAGGCCATCATCGATGAGCGACTGCAGCGTCTCTACGGACACGTCGGACGGACCCCAAGGATCCACCTGGAGGACAACAGTGCCGCCAGCCATGGGAGCAGTGGAGAATGCGGCTACGGCGGTAAGGCTCGCTCTCTCTCCCTCTCTCTCTCTCCCTCCCCCTTCTCCCTTCTTTTCCCCGGCGCTCTCTGTTCTTAGCAACCGCTCGAGGGCAGGAAGGTCGAACGTATGCAGGGAAGGTAAGGAGGGGAGGGGCGAGGCTCGTCACGTATTTATGAGGGAAGGGGGCAAAACGGACGGGCGACGAAACCGGGAAAATTTCCCTCAGATCTGGCGCTGTTAATCTGGATCTGATTAAACCGCCCACGCGTCCACCTTTTCCTTATTAATCGCACGCACAGTAACATCCCATTCGCAGACATCGCGTCGCATCTGACCACAGCGACGGCAGGCGCCGTTCTGTCTCCCTGAGAAACCACCCCAAAAGGCGCGCCCGCCGTTGTCAGCCGATGGGAGGGGAATATTCCCCACCCGATTCATTTCAGACTAAGGAACTGGGCACCGAGCCCGCTACGGTCCAGGGGTTCGAAGGATGGGCCCCCGAGGGTCTCGACAGCCACCCCAGGACAACAGAGTTAGGGATGACTATGGGCGAGCCCGTACATGGCCGAGGCCCAAGCAAGCGATCGCTTGGGATGCCCTAAGTCATGTCCGAGACCAGCAGGGAGGTCTCTGAATGGGATCCCACCGTAGAGAGGCACCGAGCCCCCGGGGCCAATCGAACGGCCCTGGGACCCACTAGAGAAGCCCTCTGGTACTTTTGGAGTGCGTCTCTGGACCGCTAGCCGACCCCTATCGAATGGGGCACGGGCCTCCACTCGGACTTACCCGATAATAGCTCACCGGAGGTGTCACTGCTCGCGCCCACCGAGGGCAGCTTGGCATACTCCACCCCTCCTTCCGAACGAAAAGGATGCGCGAGGGTCGCACAAAAAAGCCAGGGGAACTCCTGATCGCCCTCTCGCTCCGTGCAGAGGCTTGGGGGCTCTTCCTGCAACCAAGCTGAGACCCAGCGACCCAAACTCGCACTCGAGGGCTCGGCAAACATCCCCTCCTTCCGAACGAAAAGGATGTGCGAGGGTCGCACAAAAAAGCCAGGGGAACTTCTGATCGCCCTCTCGCTCTGTGCAGAGGCTCGGGGGCTCTTCCTGCAACCAAGCCGAAACCCAGCGACCCAAACTCGCACTCGAGGGCTCGACAAACATCCCCTCCTTCCAAACGAAAAGAATGCGCGAGGGTCATACAAAAAAGCCAGGGAAACTCCTGATCGCCCTCTCGCTCCGTGTAGAGGCTCGGGGGCTCTTCCTGCAACCAAGCCAAGGCCCAGCAACCCGAACTCGCACGATAAAACTCGATAAAAGGCACCGAGCCTGTTACGGTCTAGGGGTTCGAAGGCTGGGCCCCCGAGGGTTTCGACAGCCTCCCCAGGACAAACAGAGTCAGGGATGACTATGGGCGAGCCCGTACATGGCCAAGGCCCAAGCAAGCAATTGCTTGGGATGCCCTAAGTCGTGTCCGAAACCGACAGGGACGTCTCTGAATGGGATCCCACCGTAGGGAGGCACCGAGCCCCCGAGGCCAATCGAACGGCCCTGGGACCCACTAGAGAAGCCCTCTGGTACTTTTGGAGTGCGTCTCTGGACCGCTAGCCGACCCCTATCGAATGGGGCACAGGTCTCAACTTGGACTTACCCGATAATAGCTCACCGGAGGTGTCACTGCTCGCGCCCACCGAGGGTAGCCTGGCATACTCCACCCCTCCTTCCGAACGAAAAGGATGCGCGAGGGCCACACAAAAAGACAGGGAAACTCCTGATCGCCCTCTTGCTCCGCACAGAGGCTCGGGGGCTCTTCCTGTAATCAAGCCAAGACCCGGCGACCCGAACTCGCACTCGTGGACTCGGCAAGATGCGATTAAACCCCTCACTCAACATAAGAAAAGCCCCTGGAGGAATAAATATGCTCCTCCAGGGCCTCGGGGGCTACACCCGGCGGGTGCGCTCGCGCGCACCCGCCAAAACCTCGAGTATGGAACACCATCCCGTCAGGGGCTACCGCGAGCCAAGTCTCATCAAAACCTCAGGGAGAGCGCTCACACTCTCCCCGAGGCTCGGGGGCTACTGTCGGGTACCATAAAAAGGGGTCCCCTAAGCAAGGACTAAAAAAATCGCTTAGAACCTTGTCAAAATCGAAGTTAAGAGACAACCACCGGCAAACCCCCACCTTATCCGAGCATCGGCAGGATCGCCCGGCCCACCTCGAACAATATCCGGGCTCATCCGAGGTGGGCTCGGCCCAAAAGGAAACCGTAAAGCCTCGGATGAGGTGCCGGTTCTCCGCCTCGCTCGAGGCCCCGCACGTAAGGCCTCGGATGAGGTACCGATTCTCCGACTCGTCCGAGGCCCCGTCCGTAAGGCCTCGGACGAGTTGCCGATTCTCCGCCTCGCTCGAGGCCGGCTCGGCAACAACCCCGTCGCCTTCGCCTTGACCAACTTCTCTGACAGGACGTCACGTCCAACTAACGCGTTCAACCGCTCCCACGATATCAGCCGAACGACGGCTCGACACAGCGGAGTGGCCGACGCGACGTGGGTCATATCGACGCCATGCCGTCCGGGACAGGACGGGGCAGGGGTTACTGATCGCTGTGCTCGGCACTGTGCCCACGACGGACACCCATGCGGCATTGTGCTGCCTAACCCCACCTGCTCCAAGGACAGCGTGGCGTGGAGAGTCATGTCCGGGCCCCTGTAGCCTCGGAATCAGCGTACAAGACTAACTGCTCCCTCTGAGCCTCGGCTATCGGCTTCGGGGTCTTGGCAGCCTCGGGACTCGCGTCCGCCGAGCCCCCCACGATGGTTCAGCCTCTGCACCAACTAAGCCTCGGCTCTCTACGTTGACAACAAACAGCGACCGGCACATCATCCACAATATGCCCCATGTCCTGCGTCAAGCCGTCACAGGAGCTCCCATGTCGCACAGGACCGGGCGTGACCGGCGCGTCGCTCCAGTGCATCGAGGACAAGACCACTCCGTCGACCATGCCGCCGCAGTGACAAGCTACAGGGCTCGGACATACCGCCTCCGCTCACAAAAACGCCACGTAGCGAACACATGTATCGCCTCTGTCCCCCCTTCAACTATAAAAGGGAGTGACCGGGGCCGTTTCTAGGGACGGGCTCACACGCACAGACGAACGTAGACTCAAACATACGCACAGACGAACGTAGACTCAGACACACACAGACAGACGAACGAGCGACTCACTCCACTACGCAGAGACCTGGGGCTAGCTCCCTCTCTCGCCCTGCTTGTAAACCCCTACTACAAGTACCTCGGTGTAAGAAATACAAGATCGATCTCTCAGACTGGACGTATGGCACCTACTGCCTGAAACAGTATAAACCTTATGTCTCTTTGCATCAACCTCCGAGATTAGGGGCACGCAGTACATTTCACTAGTTGGTTGAGGACCTCGGGTCTGAAACAGCGACACTATAGAATAAATTCACGATCTGAATTTTACAAGATCAGTTACTTGAAGACAGCATACAAACAGTCAATTAGTATTATACAAGATCAGTTACTTGAAGACAGCATACAAACAGTCAACTAGTTAAGCACGGAAGAAGGGTACATGCAAAACCAAGATAATGCTACGATGCATATGCATCCGTGGGATCTACGCCTACGGACTCCACTTTCTTAGGCGTGATCTTCCAGCCACGCCTGCTTCCACGTCCGAGTCACGACAAACTCGAATGGTATGCCGAGCTCCTCTAGGTCCTCCGGGTATATCGTCTCATCGGGCAGCGCCGACTTCTCCATCTCCAGCAGCATCTGCCGACTGCCGGAACTCCTCCCTTGCGGCTGCGCGCGCAAGCTCGGAGGAACGCGGAGGCGTGGGCGCGGCGGGTCGGCTCCCCAGCGTTGTCGCCCGAAGTTGCGGCGGGAGCCACCGCGGCGACGACGCCCCGCTGCCGGTCGAGGAACGCGGTGGCGCCGAAGCCTGGAGCGGCGGCGCGGGGAGCGAGGCTGCACATGGCGATCGAAAGCAGGGAAAGGAAGAAAGATAGGTGGTGGGCGGATGGATGGATGGATGGGCGACATGGGCGCCGTATTTATTACCCGGGCAGCGCGCACCGGCCGGCGAGATTGTCGAGTCGAAGTCTGTCGGCGAGCGGAACGCGGTTTCGAGGATGCCGCTGCTCCGACTCCGATAGTAGCCGGCCGGGGTTTTGGATCGCGAACGCATGCAAGAAGCTCGCGAGCTGGAACCAGGAAGCCTGCAACCAACCGCCATGGTTTGGCGCGTGTCGACATTGACGATCGCACCGCCGCCGTGTGCTCAACGCTATGGTAATCAGAATCGGGGACGAATCCGATCGGTGAAACGAAAACGGAAATATAGAATGTCGGAAATGAAACAATTCGATCGAAAACACAGTTATTTCAAATCAGAGAGATCGAGAAACAATACTAAAACAAGAGTAAAATTTGATTTATCTCTCTGAACTAATCACCGAATTTACAATGCGTCCTCGAACTCTAATGCCAGATGACAGACACATTAATTTTCAAAAAACCAGGTAAAATACCCCCATCGATCATTTTAAAATGGGCTTTTGGGTGGTTTTGCTGCCTCCGGAGCGCACATGTCAGGTCTTTTTTCTTTGTTTTTGGAATCACAGTATCACTACTGGAAAACTGTACTTTGCCGAGTGCCTGAGACTTTGCCGAGTGCTTTTTATCGGGGCACTCCGCAAAGGTGGCTTTGGCACTCGGCAAAGCCTGGCTCTCGGCAAATCTAAGCTTTGCCGAGTGCCGCGGCACTCGGCAAAAGGTGGCCGGCCCGTGCGGCCACCTATCGTCAGATTTTGCCGAGTGCCTAGCACTCGGCAAATTTTTTTTATTTATTTTTAAAAACTTATTTTGCCGAGTGTAAGCCTTGGGCACTCGACAATTTTTTTTTAATTTTTTAAAACTTATTTTGCCGAGTGCCAGCGTCAGGCACTCGGCAAAAAAAAATTTATTTTTTAAAATCAACTTTGCCGAGTGCCCCCTGGGCCGGCACTCGGCAAAGCCCACTTTGCCGAGTGCCCCCATGGCACTCGGCAATTTTTTTTTGATTTTGGGCCCAAATTTTTTTCTATGGCCTTGTGACAGTATTTGAAACTCTATTTTAAAATTTGGGGCAATTTTGACTTTTTTTTGATATATTTCATTAGTTTATTTCGTTTCGTCTAATTTTTTGGGATATTTCAAATTTGAACTGCAGGTACATGGAATAATGGACTTTGGTCATCCAAAAATTGATACTCATGATATTTAGGGTATGTTTAGGTCGTATCCAGGAAGTCACATGAAATCTCGAGCATCTCGTTGACGTAACATCTCGTTGACGTAACATGTTGAGGTACTTGCTAGAAATGTGATTTTAAATTATATAAAATGCAAACGAAGTCCGAAAATCACGAAACTTTTCGAGGCATCGTGTTATCACATGTGGAGACTGTGGTAAAAAATTATAAAGGTTTCGAGCAAGTTATGACGTCGGATGCCAAAAACCCGATGCCAAAAACCCAGACATCTCCACATGTGATCACAACTTGCTCGAAACCTTTACAATTTTTTACCACAGCCTCCACATGTGATAACACGACGCCTCGACAAGTTTCGTGATTTTTGGACTTCGTTTGTATTTTATATAATTTAAAATCACATTTCCGGCAAGTACCTCGACATGTTACGTCAACGAGATGCTCGAGATTTCATGTGACTTCCTGGATACGGCCTAAACATACCCTAAATATCATGAGTATCAATTTTTGGATGACCAAAGTCCATTATTCCATGTACCTGCAGTTCAAATTTGAAATATCCCAAAAAATTAGACGAAACGAAATAAACTAATGAAATATATTAAAAAAAGTCAAAATTGTCCCAAATTTTAAAATAGAGTTTGAAATACTGTCACAAGGCCACAGAAAAAAATTTGGTCCCAAAATCAAAAAAAAAAAACTTTGCCGAGTGCCAGGGGGGCACTCGGCAAAGTGGGCTTTGCCGAGTGCCGGCCCAGGGGGCACTCGGCAAAGTTGATTTTCAAAATAAAAAATAAAATTTTGCCGAGTGCCTGGCGCTGGCACTCGGCAAAATAAGTTTTAAAAAATTAAATTTTTTTTTGCCGAGTGCTCAAGGCTTACACTCGGCAAAATATGTTTTTTTTTAAAACCCGTCGGCCCAAAATCCCCCCCACCCCCAGAACCCTATCCGCCCGCTCTGCTCTGTCCCGACGCCCGCCGCGCATCCCCGGCCGGCCAGCGCCGCCACCGCCGCTCCGCCGCGCCGGCGCGCCCACACCGGCGAGCCCCGCCACCGCGCGCCCCCGCCCCCGAGCACCCCCGTAGCCCGGCAGCGCGGCTACCTGGCGCGCCCACGCCGGCGAGACCCTGCCACCGCGCGCCCCCGCCCCCGAGCACCCCCCAGCCTCGCCGCGCCGCCGGACGCGTGGCTCCCCAGCGCGCCAACGCCGGCGAGCCCCCGCCACCGCGCGACCCCGCCCACGAGCACCCCCCAGCCCGGCCGCGCGGCTCCTCGGCGCGCCCATGCCGGCGAGACCCCGCCACCGCGCGCCCCCGCCCCCAAGCACCCCACCAGCCCCGCCGCGCCGCCCGGCCGCGCGGCTCCCCGACGCGCCCACGCCGGTGAGACCCCGCCACCGCGCGCCCCTGCCCCTGCCGTCCGGGACAGGACGGGGCAGGGGTTACTGATCGCTGTGCTCGGCACTGTGCCCACGACGGACACCCATGCGGCACTGTGCTGCCTAACCCCACCTGCTCCAAGGATAGCGTGGCGTAGAGAGTCATGTCCGGGCGCCTGTAGCCTCGGAATCAGCGTACAAGACCAACTGCTCCTCTGAGCCTTGGCTATCGGCTTCGGGGTCTTGGCAGCCTCGGGACTCGCGCCCGCCGAGCCCCCCACGATGGTTCAGCCTCTGCACCAACTAGGCCTCGGCTCTCTACTTTGACAACATACAGCGACCAGCACATCATCCACAATATGCGCCATGTCCTGCGTCAAGCCATCACAGGAGCTCCCACGTCGCACAGGACCGGGCGTGACCGGCGCGTCGCTCCAGTGCATCGAGGACAAGACCACTCCGTCGACCATGCCGCCGCAGTGACAAGCTACAGGGCTCGGACATACCGCCTCCGCTCACAAAAACGCCACGTAGCGAACACATGTATCGCCTCTGTCCCCCCTTCAACTATAAAAGGGAGTGACCGGGGCCGTTTCTAGGGACGGGCTCACACGCACAGACGAACGTAGACTCAGACACACGCACAGACGAACGTAGACTCAGACATACGCACAGACGAACGTAGACTCAGACACACACAGACAGACGAACGAGCGACTCACTCCACTACGCAGAGACCTGGGGCTAGCTCCCTCTCTCGCCCTGCTTGTAAACCCCTATTACAAGTACCTCAGTGTAAGAAATACAAGATCGATCTCTCAGACTGGACGTATGGCACCTACTGCCTGAAATAGTATAAACCTTAAGTCTCTTTGCATCAACCTCTGGGATTAGGGGCACGCAGTACATTTCACTAGTTGGTGAGGACCTCGGGTCTGAAACACCGACACTATAGAATAAATTCACGATCTGAATTTTACAAGATCAGTTACTTGAAGACAGCATACAAACAGTCAATTAGTATTATACAAGATCAGTTACTTGAAGACAGCATACAAACAGTCAACTAGTTAAGCACGGAAGAAGGGTACATGCAAAACCAAGATAATGCTACGATGCATATGCATCCGTGGGATCCACTACTACACAAACTTTACTGGAGGCGGGCATTTTCGGTTTTCCGCGGCGGGCAAAGCCGTCCGCCGCGGCCTAGAGGCCACGGTAAATCGTGGCTTAACCGCGACGGGCGGCCTTGCCCGCCGCCGTTAATCGATTTACCGCGGCGGGCGGGTGTGTAACGTGC